>NC_134405.1:202795229-203095229 GCF_038048845.1 Mixophyes fleayi
AATACGAGTATCGCAAGATCCGACAGCGGGATTATGACTCAGAGCCTCGGTTTCAGTTTTGCAATTGGCGGGAATACCCGGATCTGTCTCGAATCCGGCTCGGATCGGCAACATTCGGGTGGGCTCGGATTTCAGATATCCGAGCCCGCTTATCTCTACCAAAATGCCATAGTTTTGTATGGTCCCAACCCATACTGCATCCCATATGTATGTAATAAATACATGGGAATAATTTTTGGCCATGAACCCTTCTCTGTCTCCTTACTGACAATATAAGTGATGACCAGGGTCAGCACTACCTAGGTGGGCACTAATCCAGTGTTCCTAATGTACCTGCAGAGACTTCAAACAGAGTGCAGGCCACTGATATGGAGGATACACAGCCACAGCTTTTTACCTATGAAGCTGCTCCCTGCTGCTCCTCAATGTCAGTGATGGGCTGGTAGAGTGCGTTGAGCTATCATGTCATTGCCCAGCACCACTCTCCCAGACTGAAGAGAGCAAGCAATGTCAATTCCCAATCCTTCCTGTCTACTAAGAAGCAGTGGGGTTAGTTATCCCATCTCTGAGGGGGGCTACATTCTGACGATGGAGGTCCGCTGCCTAGGTTCCCCACCATGCTTCCTCTGGCCCTGGTGATGACACAAGAATTGAGTCAATGAGCAATAGTTATATTGTCTTAAAATTATACACAGCCCTTTATTTCTAATGTAACATATATACTAATAATCTATATAATATTCAAAATAAACAAACAATGTTGTTCAAAATGACACAAACTGTGCAGGCCAAGGTCCATGTTATCTTTTTCAAAAATCTGAGCTTGCAAGAGGGAATTGCTGTGACATTATTGGTAATTCCCAATGTATGACTCAACCAATGTGCAAAATAATTCTGTAATATAGAAGACTGCAATACACTGATATTCTGCACTGCCCCAGAGCAATGCAACATAGAGATATTTGAAATTGTTTAATAATTTTTTGACCAGCTTGCTCTTTGAAAAAGCACTAATATATGAGTATAGGCAATAGATGCCAGAAATCAGTATAAAGCTGACATTGTCAGGATAGACCACAACATAAGAGACAACATAAAAATCTTTTAGATACTATGCTCGCAATTATCTCTCTGAGACACCTGCAAGCAACTGTTAAATTCAGGTATTAGATTCAGTTTGGAAACTACTTTATTTAAGTTTTTTGCCTTTGTAGGAGTGTAAAATAAAAATATAAAATAAGAAAAATGTATTAGTTATATACATAAAAAGTATATACTATTTTATTTAAGATTACGTTTTTTGCCTTTGTAGGAGTATAAAATAAAAATATAAAATAAGAAAAATATATTAGTTATATACATAAAAATTCTACAGCACTCTCTCAATGCTTTACGCTGCTCCAGATGTACTGGGATGAAAATGACCTTTAATGAACGTATACACAACTCATATATACAGCTTAATATGATGGTGGGGGGTGGCAGTTTCACAAAAGAAAGAACTGCTGATCAATATTGTTTATGCTTTGAGGCTCAAGGATAAACACACAGAATTTGAACACACATTAACTAAACATCTAACTTTTTGGTAATGGATGCTGGAATAAACAAGATCTATTTTTTACAAGCCTTTATACTATTTTTCAAAACCCTACCTACTAAATAATGCTTAATAAATTATCTCCAGTTTAAAACCTGTGGTGTAATCATCATTAATCCCTTCTAACAATTACTATATTATGCGAGTACTTTTCTTACTGCATTGGTAATATAGAAAAGCTTTCACACGGGCAATGAAAACCTACTGCGACTAGCATTACTTTATAATTCTGGATTATAGTATAAGCTTCTTGCAAATTTCATTGTATGGTCGTTTAAGTTAGTCTGGATCACTCATTTTTCAGTAAATGAATATCAGATGGTTATAGATGTACACATATTTATAAGTAGGGTTTATCTTCATATTGTTTTACATAGATGAGGCTGTTACATGCCCAAAGTCATAAGTGCCCCCTCTAACTTTGCTGCAAGAGTGATCGACACATTATATGAAAGAGAGGTCTGGGAGGAGGCAGAGATTCACGTTATTCACTGCTTTCCTGAGTAAGTTGCTTACCGCTGCCTGCAAATTTTGATCGCCATTTGCTGCAGTGTGAGTGAACTAGGACCAGCTGTTGGGATGCTGATCCCCTGAGTTTAAAAAACAAGTATGTAAACACTTGAAAATAATGATTAAAAAAGTTTTGGACTGTACTGGTTGTGGAGCAGCAATGGAAGCCAAAGTGAAGAAGAGCAATTTAAAGTGCCCAGGGAGAGGAAGGAAAAAAAACACTACATTGTAATAAATTGTAAAATAAAAATGTTTAATTTTAACAAAAATGACATTACTATGGTGTAATGATTACAATATATCAATGTAATCATCATCACCATTTATTTATATAGCACCACTGATTCCGCAGCGCTGTACAGAGAACTCATTCACATCAGTCCCTGCCCCATTGGAGCTTACAGTCTAAATTCCCTAACATACACACAGACAGACAGAGAGAGACTAGGGTCAATTTTGATAGCAGTCAATTAATGTAATGCTTCTTCAAATGTATCCAGAGTTTGACTGACCCACCGGGGTGCCGGGGAAATCCCCGATGGGCCCTGCTACCTTTGTGCCCTGCCCTTAATATAATGGGCGGACTGTACAATCTGCGGGGTGAGCTGGGCCCAGACTGCAATCAATGGGGCCCACGCAGCGTGATCCACAGACTCGTCCAAGCCCGCACTCATATCTTTAAGCAGTGCGCATATCAACAAATAGCGTAGCAATGCTGCTTTTTTTTGTGTTGTTTTTTTTAAATCTATTTCTCGAACGATCCAGCGTGACGTCATGACACCAGTACATTGCGACTCCTCCAGTGAAGGAGTGCCGGTAAGAGAAGAGAGGAGCAGCACCATCTACTGGGGCTTAGGTAAGTAAAGTATTATAGGGGAGAGGCACTGAATGAAAACCGGGGGTGGGGGTATCTTCAAATGCAAATTTAGCTACAATGACATAAAATATGTGACAGTTATTGTACTGCACTACACTCTGTTTATTCTATATAACTGACACCTATGTATATTTATGTTTTGTAAGGCTACTAGTTTCCTTTTAAAACAAATCATGATTTTTATCTGTAAAGAGGGAAAATATATGGCAAAACCAGCATATATTAAACAAATGTTAAAGTTATAATGAAAATGGTTTTTTACCAAATTCTACAATTTATCTATTATGATATACACAATGTATATAGTAGTTTTGAAAATATAAAAAGAACACTTTCAGTAATCCATGAGTAAAAATTCCTTGAAATGGCACCAGGGCAATTAACTGATTACTTGGTGTTAGTGCCGGTCTGCATATGAGATACTAAATTGTGTATGTGTGCATATGTGATAACATATATATATATATAACATATATATCTATGTATATGGGTGTGTGTATATATATATATATATATATATATATATATATATATATATACACATATATATATATATATATACATATACAAGTTAACCCGTGCATGATACTCATGCATTCTAGTCAAATCAAGATACTTAAGGTCTTAAAAAGGTTCTTGTCATGCATTTGGACCTAGCCCAGGCCTCCTCAGGGGAAGATCGTTACTTCCCGACACTAACGCCCTTTTTAATGTGTGTTCATGAGGTAAAATTACCTCACGAAAATGAGTTTGACCCCTCAACTCGTAAATTTAGCCTTTACTACCCCTCCCACGGGGGGATGGGGGGATGATGGAAGTTAACTGACTTGACTATTCTAATTTTTTTGTCAAATAATGTCAGTATACCAAATTTCAGGTCAATTGGATGAGCCCTTTCTGAGAAAATAGTTTTTTCCACACACACACACACACACACACTAACGCACGCCTCTACACATGTGTGTTCATGAGGTAAAATTACCTCACGAAAATGAGTTTGAGCCCTACCAAATTTCAGCCCTTTTTGAATTTTTTTTCCCACATACACTAAGAATTTAGTAGGTCAGTGTATAACTCTGCCCAGCAGGTGGCGCTGCAACTTGTTTTTTTTTTTTTCACAGACAGACAGACGCCACTAAGCATTTATATATTAGATATATATATATATATATATATATATATATATATATATATGTATATATATGTATATATATATACATATATTTATATATATATACCCTTTTGAGAAAGTCGTTGAGGACGAAAGGCGTCAAGGGAGTATCGGTTTAACTGACTGTTTGGCTGGTGATCGCAAAGGAGGTTTTATTTCCAGAGGAGCTAAGGAACTAATTACCTATGGTAATCTCCTGTCCTGGTGGAAGGAACTGACATCACCTGTGGGCCTTAAGGATCTCTGGATGAGTCCTTGTTACAGATAAGCCTGACTTATTTTTATATAATGTACGGGCAATTTATTGTCATGAATGGATATGGCATGTCTTTTGATTAAAAATCTTTTATAGAAGGATACTTTTTGTATGTTATGAACACACTGCACTATTATTTGTTATTTCCTATTGAGTCCTAGTATTGGATAAGACGCAGAAGGTCAAGGTCACTTGAGAAGAATCTTGTG
The DNA here is from genome assembly GCF_038048845.1 of Mixophyes fleayi. NCBI lineage: Eukaryota > Metazoa > Chordata > Amphibia > Anura > Limnodynastidae > Mixophyes > Mixophyes fleayi. Next base: position 202,799,853 of record NC_134405.1, read on the forward strand.
GAAGATCTAAGGGATATTATTATCCAGATAAGCGATTTTATCATCTGTTTTTGGTACGAGACCAATTTGGAATATATGGTCACTGTGTTATTAATTGACGTTATCACACTATGTGTGGCGCTCCTTTTTTTGTGTATATATATATATATATATATATATATATATATATATATATATATATATATATTATATATATATATATTCGTCTTTCCAACTGTGTTTTTAGAGCAAAATAATCAAACATCGGATCCTGGTAGGTACTTCCCATTTTCATATTCATATGGGATTAAATGCTTCCTTTTACAGGTTTTTCAGAACTGTGCTTTTAAGAATAGTTGACTCACACTTTGCACACCCACATATTAAACATATATACATGCTGTATGACCGCTGAAGGCATAAGCCGCATGGGTGCACAAATTGCTGCCGCTACCTTTAAGACCTGTCCACACAGAAGGGTTTTTTGCTTTTAAATACTGCACATAATTTCTTAAAAGTGCTACTAGAATATGAAGGGAATTTTTGTAGTGTCCAGGAGCCACTTTTCATGCCTGGATGCAGCAGTTTAAAAGCAGAAACCCATGTGTTTAGTGTACAAGATGCTTAGAAAAGTCAAGAAAAAAGAGTGTCTGGGGACAAGCCCTTAAGCTTTGGTTTGAAGTTATCTATTGTAAGATTTATTGGATCATGTTATGAAATAAATGTATTTATTGTTTTAACAATGTTGCTAACAGTAGTTGGACTATTTGTTTAATACGGGTCTCTTTTTTTGTTTTGATTTTTACATGTGAAGCTATGAATGTAATTTGAGGTTGATTTTTGGGCTACTAGGACCTTATCTAGGACTTATCTTTTAAATGTTGGTGCTAGTGATTTAATGTTTGGACTTGTTTGGGGGGAGGGAGGCCTAGAATGTTCACTAACTTCTCAGCTTTCCAGGAGGTGAATACTACCTATCACTTTTCCAAACAGGGCTCCAACATTACAGGAACCAAGTACCAACAAAGCTTAAAACACCAGAAGCAGCAGGTAGTCAAAGCTGCAAGAACAGGTAGGAAAGAGCAGTGCAGTCTGCCAACTGTCCTGACTCTCGTGGGGCAGTCACTATTTTTGGTAACTGTCCCCTACAGTCAGAATTTCTGTTTGGAATTATTATGTCCCACTTCACACTGCTCTCCCATTCTATCCCTCCCACTTGTTCTTAACCTCCCATAGTGTCCAGTGGATGAGGGGTTAAAGTATTCCACTGTACTACACCCATTGCTGCTCCATGGGTGGTGTGTGCGTAATGCAGTGAGATCATTAGTTAGAGTTACCAGCACTCAGCAGAGAGTTCCTTCCCAGGTGAAGAAGCAGAGGTAGGAGTTGCTGTGAAAAATACAGGCCTACTCCACATGACACCACAGAAACCTGTTAGGGGCAGGAGCTTGGTGCACACATAACAAATGAAGAATGATGGAGAGCATCTAGGGAGGACATATAACACTTATGCTCTCCACACTTTTCCTTTGTTACATATGTTTCCCTATTCTATGTTTGTCACAATAGAGGAGGGGTCCAAGATTTAATCTTGTACACAGAATAAATACTCTTGATGTTGGCCATGCCTCCACGGGTGTCTCCACGGGCTATGTGCAGCCAACAATAGCTCCATCCAAAATATGGGGGTGTCATTGTTCTCTCTCACCCAGGGCACTAAAATGTCAAGTTACTGCTCTGGGTGGACCATGTAGCAGTGTCTGTCCGAGAACAGGTACAGCTACTGCTGCTTTAACAGCCCTGGCTGCACCTGTTCCTGGACGTAACTGTATGCAGAGGCTCCTGGCTTCCTTAAGTGTTGCAGCATTATTACTCATGGCTGCTACACTTGAGGGGGCCAGGAGTCTCTCTCTGCATAAATGTCTATGGGGACTGCTATGTACCGGAATTTAGCAACCTTCGAAAATACTTTTACACATACGGTAATGTGTATATTACCGTTCATGATAGTTTTCAGCACTGTTAAGCTCTGCTCCAAAGAGCAGAGCTTTACAGCGCATGTGCAGCCCTGTCACATGAACCAGGTTCTTCGGGTCAGTGCTATTTGGATGCCTGTGCGCGTGCCTGAGTTATCAATCGTTTTTTTTTAAAAAGGAACAGCAGTTTATCGGAACTGCTGTTCCTGTGTAGGTTTTTTCATAAATATGAGAAATAGTTCAATCCTAATCAATGCGATAAGGATTGAAAACTATTTTTCATGTTTTACGGTCCTTGTTAAATAAGCCCCTTAATATTAGACCATAGGGGTCCCCTGTCTTATGTGCCCCGGACCCCCTACCATTAATCCAGCTCTGGTCCCGCCGGAGCCAGGGAGTTTATCGCAGTTCAGATACCTGTATGAGTTGCACTTACTTACCCAGTCCTGCTGTTCTTTGCTTCTTCAAATTTCATTTACAGAGGTAAGTTAGGAAAGCTTTTTACCATAGCATCCCATGTGAACACCTTCTTACTGTTTATTTCATGTGCAGTAACTCTTTTGAAAAGCTTATTTCCAAGAATGTGGTAATTTCTAAATAAGTGTTCAGAGAGGGGGGTGATGTTAATGTAATATAGGTGAGGGTATGGACTATTAATTTAATGATGAGGATGGGGTTAATAATTAACTAGTGGGTGGTAGATGTTAATGTATTGGTTTGGGCTATCTAATGGTGGTGTCTTTTAATTTAAAGTGGGGTGATGAAATCAAGGCCAGATTAAGGGGTCAGCGAGGGAATGTGCCCTGCGCCCCCTCTTTCAGGGGCCCCCCTGGACCAGGTGCCAGCGGGGGGAAGGTGTGGAAGTTGGGGGCTGGACCCTCAACCGGGACTAGCCATCTTCTTTCTCGTGGACGCAGATTTTATGATCCCTTCTTCTTACACAGTGCGGATGGAACAAGGTAACTATGTGGAGGGGGGGTATCTTAATATAATGCATGATGGAGGAGGAGGATGTCTTAATATAATGTGTGATGGAAATGAGTGGGGGTCTTGTTATAATGTGTGAGGTCAGCTATTTATTTAATGGTGGAATGTAGGTGGGGATAATTATTTAATGAGTGCTATTTTATTTGTCAAGTTATGGTGAGGTTACTTAATTTAATTTATGGAGTCTATTAATTTAATATAGGGTGATGGGACCTTTTAATTTAATGCTGGGTTGGTTTGAGGGTTATTAATTGAATGTGGGGCTGAGTTTGGGGATGAGAGCAATTTATTAAATGTGAATATGAAATAATACAGGAATGATGTGGGCATTGGTTATAATTATTAAAAGTAAATTTTATTAATTTATTGCTGGGCTGTTCGGAGATGGAGAAATAGGTTTATTTATTAAATGGGAATACTATTAATTTAATATCAGGGCTGTTTGGAGGGAAACAGATCTATTTGTCAAATGTAAATACAATTATTTTAATGTTGGGGCTGGAGGGAGGCCCAATTATAGAACGTGGGTGCTATTGATTTAATGCCGAGGCTGCTTGGCGTTCTCTTAATTTCATTTACACCTTGTTTTCTCCAAGCATTCCAGGATCCAGACAAGCAGCTACTGGGCTAAAGACACCAGCAGCCACAGGTGGTGAAAGTGACAAGAACAGGTAGGAGAGAGCAGGACAGTCTGCCAACTGTATGACAGTCCAGAATTTGGGTGATTGTTCTGCTAAATCTAAGGGGCAGGCCCAGACTGTGTACTCTTTATATACACACTGCACTCTTTATATACTACACTGTGGTGATAGCTGTCCTTCATTGGCTTACCACACCCCCTCTAGTGGTTTGGTTGTGCCTTCGCTGGTGGCTATCCACACCCCTCTGGTGGGCCCCTACCATTAAATTTCCCCCGTGGGCCCTTCATGCCCCAGTCCGACACTGAATGTATCCCTTCAGTGCTAAGGACAAGTGGAACTCATCCTCCACATATAGCTCACATAGAAACTCATCTTCCACATGTAGTGCAAAGAGCGAGACTGACTCACCCGTAGCACACATGTGGTTCAAAAATCATACTTACCCATCCTCCACTTGTATTTCCTGTTGGTGGGGGCCTGGAGAAGAGGCAGGGAATAATGACTTCAGTGTGATGGTGCATGATGATGTCACTAAGCACTCCAGCCACTGCACTGCGGACAAAATACTAAAAGTAGCCTATCTCCCCCATCCTGGTGCCTACAGATTCAGGAGCACCCTTGTTTATAAGAGAAGAGTCCCTTCATTCAAACGATGTAGCCCCTTAGAAGTTATTTTACAATAACACCCTACACTCCAGAAATCATTAAAAAGTCCAGGTAAAGGGGAGGGTTGTCGTAATACCAAGATCTCCCCCATCCTGGCCCCAGAATTAATGGGGACCCATCAATTGAAAGAGAATATTCCACTCTTTCAAATGATGTGCCCCCTTAGCAATTATTGTCTTACACTACAGGAAATGTTAAGAAGTCCAGAGATTTATGATGCCTCAATCTTAGGTAGGTTGTCTAGTTTTCAAAATGGCTTGCTCTGTGCAAACTAGCAAAAATATGCATTATAATTTTCAAGTGCAGATTTCATTATGAAAAAAGTATTTCTTGGTGGCATTTATAAAAATAAATACATATATTTGCTTTTAAATCACTATCTTGCAATTTCAACAGAAAAAAAAATCAGAACAGTTAGGAGGTTTGTCCACACTGAACATTGACCGTATACTGCTGTGTTCCCTAGAGATCGGGCAGATTCAGGCTACCAAAATATATCAGGCAACTGGCTGCTGAAGATTTAATTTTTGGCTGTAGGTTTTCAGGTGTCAAGGCAGTGCAACAAACAGCAAACCATGATATTATCAATGAACCATGATGGATTAGAAACAAGTGTTAAAATGTTATCTTTATTAAAAGATAAATTATTAAAGAGGACTGGTGTGTGTCAGGACAGACAGATGTAAAGCACAACTTGTATGTGTAGTTGCACTACAGAGGGAGCACAGAACAATGTGTGACAACACTGGCGGCTCGGACACAGGATACTACTATACTACAGTTTGGTCCAGGATCAAGTTGTGATATAGCTTTTCATTAAAGACAAATTTTTTTATCCCTTTTTTCATACCTTAAAGGATTCACTATGAAATACTAGACATATACATGTAAACTAACAATGCAATATGGAAGTGAATGGCCATAGTGGTTGTTTTATAAAATATCATCCATAGACTACCAATGCCCCTAGTGGAAAAAAACGGCACTGGCCTTGACTAAGCAATATATAAGTAAAGCCAAAGAGGAACTGTCAGTTCATAGTGTTTTCACGGGCTGCTGATACAATCTGTGAAGAATCCCTGATTTGTGAGCAAAGCGATATCCCCATATTTAACAGGTTTTTGCTAGATAAATGCATATGATCGGTAGCTTTACCAAGTATTTGCTTTATAAGTAGTAACATTTTATCACTTTCTTCTATATAGAAATGCCCTTATGTTGCTTAGCACAAAGAGCTATACAACAATTTTAGCTTTCAAAATAATATTGTATGAGGACCAAGTGAACTGTCCCCATATCATGCCTGTCCTGAATTATTTGTACTCTATATAATTCCCCCATATTGATTCTCTCCAAATCATGGCCCCTCCATATTGATTATTCTCAGAATTTGGCCCCTTCTATTTTGGTTCTCTCCCATATCACGTCACCCCTGTATTCATTCTCCCCTGTATTATGCCACCGGTGTATTCATTCTACCCATATTATGCCACCCCTATATTCATTATTGTCCATATTGTGCCACTCCTGTATTCATTCTCCCCCATATTATACTACTCCTGTATTCATTCTTTCCCATATTATGCCACCCCTGTATTCATTCTCCACCATATCATACCATTCTTGTATTCATTCTCCCCCATATCATGCCATTCCTGTATTCACTCTCCCCCATATCATGTAATTCCTGTATTCATTCTTCTCCATATCATGCAATTCCTGTATCTATTCTCCCCATATTATACTACTCCTGTATTCATTCTTCCCTGTATTATGCCACCCCTGTATTCATTCTCCACCATATCATGCCATTCCTGTATTCATTCTCCCCCATATCATGCCATTCCTGTATTCATTCTCCCCCATATTATACTACTCCTGTATTCATTCTTTCCCATATTATGCCACCCCTGTATTCATTCTCCACCATATCATACCATTCTTGTATTCATTCTCCCCCATATCATGCAATTCCTGTATTCATTCTTCTCCATATCATGCAATTCTTGTATCTATTCTCCCCATATTATACTACTCCTGTATTCATTCTTTCCCATATTATGCCACCCCTGTATTCATTCTCCACCATATCATTGCCATTCCTGTATTCACTCTCCCCCATATCATGTAATTCCTGTATTCATTCTTCTCCATATCATGCAATTCTTGTATCTATTCTCCCCATATTATACTACTCCTATATTCATTCTCCCCATATTATGCCATTCCTGTATTCATGCTCCCCCATATCATGCCATTCCTGTATTCATTATCCCCATATCATGCCATCTCTTTATTCATAGTGTTAGAGATCTCCACAGGTCATGTTATGATGGGTCCGTGCAACATGCTATGACTAGTCTGGATGGCCCACACTATAATGTTTGAGCTGCCCAACAACAACACCCAATGAACACATAAAAAAAGAGAAGTAAAATATATAAAATGCCTTAGTCCAAGCAGCCTTGATGCATGGGTCCAAAGTCCTACAGGCAAAAGTCCTGGTCTATTGCCAATCTACCTCTGTCTATAGTATTCCATCTATTTCTTTTCCTAAAAGGCCTTTATATTCCTATTTACCCTCTCTAGTTATGCTGACCTTTAGCATCTTGATACACTCATGTCTTATATTAAATATATTTACTAGGACTTAAAAATATTTCACTTGTAGAGCAGAAGGTTACTTATTTTCTCATAATTGGTAAAAAGAAATCTAGGACCAATACACGCACAGATTTGCCAACCTTGAAAGGGGTGGAGCCTACACTGAATTTGTAAGTCCACCAGAAGGGTTAGTACACACAGGATGCGTGGTTTATATAGAGCAGGGGCAGGGCTTCAATTGTCCTGATTTTATGTAGATAAATGTTGGGAGGTAAGCCATGTTATCAGATTATGATTTAACTTTTTATAAATATGCTGTTACAATACTGGTGTATCTAGTTGAATTTCAGTGGCTGAATAGAGCAAGCAGGGGTGTAATAATGCAATTAGCATCATCATACTCCTTGTCCACACACTTGCTGATACAAATATCACCAATTCTATCATTTTAATGGGACACAGCTTCGCCTTCCAATTGCACTTCAACAGAGAAGTGTATTTGTAGGCGCACTTTGCCCAATGTAAAACAAATCTTCAAACACGCAGTGAAACTTAACAAAGGCAGTCTCTCACTGTAATTTCTATGTAAGCCACCCGAATGATTAATGTAAGCCAACGTGATGGATTAATTTGCAGGGCATCTCTTAGAACAGAGAGTAGGCATGCACCTTTATGTCTGTAGAGGGACAAGGTTGGTGCACAGGTGCTAAACCAAGGTGTTGCTCTACACATTCAGTGCTCTTCAAGGTCCAGTATGTTCAACAGGAGCACTACTAAACAAGCTTCTAGGTGATATGCACTGCAACCACACTTAACTTATATTTTACTATGCAGTGGTAACACAGATTTTCTATCTTCACTTATCGTGGCAATTTATTGTGAAGATACCACAGATACTTACAGAGGTAAGAATAGTGTTATTGCTTCGCCGAGGAAGTCTTGTTGCATATGCAAATGTGTGATCCGGCTTGCCGGTTTACACATGCGCAGTTAGACATGCGCATCCACTTGTCAAAAATAATAAATGTTAAATACCTAAACAAATATTAAAAATACAAATAATTCATTTACAGGCAATCTGATTTAAAAATATATATATTTATGTAAATAAGCCATTTCTTTCAATGACCACATCCTGCTATTGCCATCCTGAGATGGTAATAATGAAAGGAGGATTGTTGTGGCGCCGCGATCCTGGTTAAATAGACTTCCCCATGCTTAGAATAGAGACATGGAAAACTTGATAGGATGGTGCTCCTAGAAAAAAATCAGGGAAAGGAAACTGGAGTGCAGGCCCAAATCATATAGTAAGTGTGTTTAAATCTCACCAATAAATTCTATACAGTAATTTAAAAAGTGGAAGGGGCACAAGCGGAAAAGGAAAGGGAAAGGGTTTGGGTAAAAAGATTGATAGAGTAGAATGTTAATGTTACTATTAAATAAATAATTTCTATCCAAATCACCACTGTTGAAGGATTTATAACATTTAAACTGAAACTGTTCTATATGTACGTAGTGGCTGCAGAAAATACAGCAATGATGTCCACATTTTTTTGTCCAATTTTATTAGAGTAGATTTGACTAATTGTAGCAACTTCTCATTTACTTAAAGAGAATAGTGGAATCATTTGTATGAGGTTTAAGTTCTGTGAAATGGATGAACCAGCCATGTCCGTGGTGAAGCATGGAGAATCTTTCACTGGAGAAGTCTGGCGATAGCACATCAGTAGCTTGGGATATATACAGATAAGTGCTATCTCCGTCGAAAACACCATTTTTCAATTGGAGATACGTCTTAATACATAGAGCCACACATTTAGTACTCAAGCCTTTACGTCTCTCTCACAAAGCTCTACTTCTCTAACCAATCACAACTAGTTACAGCATCATTCCCCTCTTCCCTGCTTGTGGAAGATATTTAAGGTCTTGCTACATTAACTACATCCTAAATTACCACATGTAGATACAATGTTTATCTCAGGAGAGTTTGAGGCCTCTGTTATATCTGCTGTAATCTGCAGAGCATTACATCATTAACTCATTGTCCGCTAGAGACCCCAATTACTGCTCCATTATTGGCAAACTACACTTGCTTTTACGTTACATTTAATCCAGTTTACAGTGTAGCCTTTTTAACAATTTTCTGTTTGATTTCTAAATACACCCTTACTTATTCCCATATTGTTAAGAGAGTATATGCTTGTTTCATAACCAAATCAAAAAGATAGTAAACCACTTATCTGTAGATATATGTTATATCTAGGTTATATTTATGAAAGCGCAAAAATCCATATTCTTGGCGAAAACAGCGAATTTTCGGTACCTCCTATACATCAAGGGTCTACCAAGTCTGGGCTTTGAGTACAACTGTGCATGCATGACACAGCTAGCCAGGTTATGCCTGTGCACATCCCCCCAGCATGGCCAGGCGAAGCGGTAAGTTAACCCTCATCACTCTAGTATCACCCAGAGTATCATTCAGCTGCCTCAGTGAGATTTTAATGATAAATTACGGCAATAGGTGATAGAAAATCAGCCTTTTTGTTGGATAATAAATAGACCCTTAAGTCCTGCTTTCTTTTAAAGCATAGTACCACAGTGTTCTCCCCAGAATATGTTGCCAGCAGGGTGGCATTAAGATGTAGCCGGGTGGGGGCAATTGTAATATTTGCAATAATATTGAAAAATGTTGGAGGTTATGTCCCACACATGCCAGGACTGGTCTAATACACACTGCTGGCTGTAGTGCTCACATAGTCCCTGTTCTAATAGGAGAAACAATGGTTTATTCTATTATAATAGGACTCTGTTGGGTTATAAGAGCTGGGTGGCAAGTAAGAACAGCCGGGTAGCACCCGGGAAATAGGTGCTGGGGAGAACACTGGTACCATAAAATAGTATTTACCAATTAAAAAAAGCAGCTGTCAGCTTTAGCAGGGTTTATACATTTTCAAATGTCATCATGAAATTAAAGAGTGCCAAATACCATACAGTCTGTGGGGTGTTGCTATCTATATTCTTAGCTTATAAAGCTTATTTCTGTATTAGGATATGGATAATATCACTTTATTGTTGTGATAAATCTGAAGTGACAATGCATTGCAACAAGTTGCAAAGAAACACACATCATTCCACTACGCCCAGAAACTAAGCATACGCCAGAGAGCACAAGTGTATCCAATTCATCTTCGAGTGCAAAGGACCCTTACTACAGCTTACGATTTCAGGGGCGAAATGGGATGGGGACTGGGCGTATGCAAGTCAATGTACAGTAAGGATATACTAAACTCGAGTGAATGCAGCAGCATCAGTTTCAAGCTTTGGGAATCTCTGTTTTTCTGTTGTATCACTTGCACCAGCTACCGCTACAGGTCGGATGTAAGCAGGGCTGCCAAGAAGAATTCAGGGCCCGGGTACAACAAATTCATGGGGCCCCCCTCATAGTGAAGTAAGCCCCAAAAAAAATTTGCGCCGCCGCAAAAAATATTAGGTGTTTGGTCATGCATTCAGGGGCGTGGCTAGCCAAACGGCGGTGCAAAAAATTTGGGAGGTGTGGTCATGCATTTGGGGGCGTGGCAAACATGCCATTGGGGCGTGGCTAACATAAAAACCACTAGGCTCTCAATTCGCCGGAGCGTCACATATGTTCAAGCACTCCTGACTTTCAGGACATCTACCACCACAGGGTAGTATACAAACAATGCAGTGTGTACACAAACAGTTCAGTCTTGGCCTACACCTTACATTGGACACAACATTCACCAAAAATTGGTATTGTCCCTACTAGAATCACAACATTTCACACACTGTGCTGCTCTCTCCTACCTGTTCTTCTCACTTTCTCCACCTGTGGCTGCTGCTTTCTTTAGTTGTGGCTTGTACGGATCCAGAAATGTTGAAGGACCTATTTTGAAAAAAAAATGGCTACATTTAGAAAATTACAGCCAGCCCCGGCGTTAAATCAATAGCACCCACGATTAATAATTAGGCCTTCCTCCAGCCCCAACATTAAAATAATACTATTCACATTTAATAAATAAACCTATTTCCCTTCCTGCAAACAGCCCCAGCAATACCTATTTCCCGCAACCATCACTGCCATTAAATAATTCATAGTCACATTTAATAAATAGACCTCATTCTCCCTAAACTCACCCCAAGATTCAATAGCCCCCAAACCACCCCATCTTAAATTAATAGTCCCTACTATTAAATTGCCTCACCATCACCCTACAAACAAAATAGCGCCCATTAATTAGCCGCCACCTACCTCACACACACTACATTGCAACAAGCCCCCTGTGCCATCACACACACAATACTGTGCCCCTTCATCACAACTACACTGTGCCCCCTTATGCTCACACTGCGACCTCCATGCCGCTTTTCCCCCTTCTTTTTTACTTTGTGCCTCTCTCCCACTTTTTTTCCTCCTCTGTTCCTCTCTCCCCAATTTTTTTTTATTCCTCTGTGGCTCTCTCCTTTTTTTCCTCCTCTGTTCCTCTCTCCCACTTTTTTTTTTATTCCCCTGTGGCTCTCTCCTTTTTTCCCCTCCTCTGTTCCTCTCTCCCCAATTTTTTTCCCTCCTCTGTTCCTCTCTCCCCAATTTTTTTTTTATTCCTCTGTGGCTCTCTCCTTTTTTTCCTCCTCTGTTCCTCTCTCCCCAATTTTTTTTCCCTCCTCTGTTCCTCTCTCCCCAATTTTTTTTCCCTCCTCTGTTCCTCTCTCCCCAATTTTTTTTTATTCCCCTGTGGCTCTCTCCTTTTTTTCCTCCGCTGTTTCTCTGTCCCCTTTCTTTATAGTACTGTCCCTCTCTGTTTTCCTCCCCTTGCCTCTCCATTTCTTTACTTACCTTTTGTCAACTTCTTTCTTTTCTTTTCTGCTCTTCTGTCTCCTCTTCTGTCTTCTTTCTTCATGCTGGCTGCGGCGCTCCTCACTGACTGACAGGTGTGACTTGATGACGTCACGCCCGGCAGTCAGTGTGAATGGAGGAGAGGAGGGACACGGCGCCGCGCGATCACGTGAGTATTTTTTTTTTTTTTTTTTTTAGTTTATTCTTCCTCCCAGCTCCCAAGAAACCCAAGACCCCCCCCCACCCCCCGAAACCCCCCCCCCCCCCCCCCCCCCCCCGCGGGAAAAAAATATATAAAAAGTTAAAAAAAAATAGCGCAAGACAGAAAAATTAAAAAAAAAAAAATTAATTAGCAGCGAGGGCCCGGCCCGGGCCCCCTGGCATAGCCGGGCCCGGGTAAACTGTACCCGCTCCCCCCCCCTCTCGGCGGCCCTGGGTGTAAGTGCCGATTATTAGTGATGACGGTTGCATATGCATGCTAGAACATGTACACACTTGGTACACACTGACATGCCTCCTTGCCCACCGGCTTTTCTCTCACATGCCCCCTTGCCAAACAGCTTTTCTCTCATATGCCCCTCCTGCCAATCAGATTTTCTCTCAAATGTTCCCTGCCCACCAACTTTTACCTCACATGCCCATGCTGCCCATCAGAATTTCTCACACATGCCCCTTGCTCACTAGGTTTTATTACACATATCCCTCTGCCCTCAAGCCAGTGGTAGTCGATATCCCCACACTTGGGATATTGACACCCACTAAAATCGGAACACAAAAATAATTGAAATAACGATCTACTTAAAATGTACACTTACCTTAACCCCGATGTCACTGAACTTACGTGAAATCAGAATGAAGCGCCGACATCCAGCATCTTCGCATTTAACAGCAGTCGCATACCAGTGCTTTCGGTAATCTCCGCCGTCAGGGTTAAGGTACGTTGTTATTTCACTCTTCGGGGTTTTTTTGTAGGTATAGTGGGTGTCAGTATCCCAAGCATAGGGTTATTGTACCCAACCCCCTCAAGCTCTCCTCTGAGATGCCTACCTGCTCAGCAGCTTTTATCCCACATGCCCCCTGCCTAAAAGCATTTGTCACGCATGCCACCCCCTGCCCACTATCTCTTCCCTTACGTTCCCTTCTACCCACCAGCTTTGCCCTTAGATGTCCCTCTTCCCACCAGCGTTTCCCTTTACACACCCCTTCACTGGCCAGCTTTTCTCTCACATGATCACTTTTCACCGGTAGGTCCCACATTACCCCTTCTTCTTACCCGATTTTCATCCAGTGCTCAGTGTTTTCAGCTACACAGGAAAATTAGAGCTGCCTGGCTCCACTTTGTACCATGTGACTGCGGCAGTCACATGACATTGAGACTGAGAGAGACTGAGCAGCAGGAAGGACCGCCCCTGCTACTCTGTCAGAGGCCGCACAATCTTTGTGTTTAGTCACCTTAGTGGTGCCCCCCATATCCTGGTGCTCTAGCCGCCTATTGGTAGTGCTGAGCCTGTAGGTTGGACCTCCCTGTGCTACAAATTAAATAAAAATGTAGCTCTTTGGACAGAGCTTCTTGTAGTGTATTGTTGAATGTCTGTCTCTCAATATGCCTTTAACTTTTGTCTTCAGAAGCTTTTCACTGATTTCACTGAGAGTATCCAGTAAGCATTTTGGAAAAACTGCTGTAGGATTCATTCTATTATCTATTATCACTTTGCAATGTGCTACAGTAATCGCTGAAGCTGAGAACTCCTGTAAGTATTACTGTACTTAGGGGCTTATGCTTAAAATACATTACAGGAGCCTGCAACTGATTTCAATGATCCTAGCATATTCCACTTACCTTTGACAACCTTACAGTCTTCCTATCCTCATTTCTTCTTGCATTAGTGCATACTTATTGATGGAATTCGTGAGTCTCCCGGACATTCCAAGAGAGTTGGCAAGTTTACAGTAGTGCATAATTTGTCCATACTTATCTATTGCCCTGAATCTCACCTTTCCTTGCATAATAACAATATCTCATATACTTCTCTCCTAGTAGTATTCCCAATCCCAGACCCCCCAGACTTCCTAAGTGCTTGCCCAGCTTTCCTGACATGACTCCCACATGAAACACCAGGGTTCTTTTAAACTGTCTATGTACGTTACTTTATTTGTAACATGCACTTTAACTAATCTCTGTGTTGTACTATAATGCTTTTACTTTAAAGTAATACTAAACCATATATGTTGTTGCATTAGGTATAAATCTTAATGATTTATAAGACAATTGTTGTGCAGATCCTACCAGATTTATTTTACCTGATTCCAAACATACTTATCCTGTCTATTGCAAGTCTTCCTACTCTTTTGTACTCTTGACTCTACTGTCAATTTGTTACTTTACTGCAGGTCGACCTTGTAAATTTGATTGATTGATAGAATCGATGTAGTAGGTCCCATAGGGCACAAAGTATCCTAATTTTGCCTGTCTTTCCCTAGTGATTTTGAAGAATGGATGAAAGTGCCAATTCCACACAGCTGCAAGCCACAAATACGCCTGAGAAACCAGTGCAAAAACAAAATTTTAGAGCAGTGTGTGATGGAAAAAGAAGCACAAATACCCGCACATTAGACTGAAACACAGATACATCTTTCAGTGAATACTATTCCATGGAGTTTATATGTTCTCCCCGTATTTGCGTGGGTTTCTTCTGGGTGCTCCAGTTTCTAGGTTTATTGAGTTTTGATAAAATGGACCTGCATATGTGTCATAGGGATATTTAGAGTGTTAGCATCAATGGGGCAGAGGCTGATGTGAATGATTGCATATTCTCTGACTAGGGCTGTGTAATATGACCGGTGCTCAGGCCCGGCGCTCCCATTAGGCAAGGTTAGGCAGTTGCCTAGGGCGCCGGGCTCTGGAGGGCGCCACAGAATTAAAATTACTTTAAAACTGTGTGGCGACCGCTGACCATACCTCGCACGGCCGCCGCACAGCTTCAGATAAATCCACGGGGAGGGGGAAGGGATTATGGATTACCACCGCCGCCCTCCCCTCCAACAGCTGATGGGGTGCTTCGTCTCCTCCCCTCCACTCACTGACTGTCGGGCGTGACATCATCATCACGGCCCGACAGTGTCAGTGAGTGGAGGGGAGGAGACGGAGCAGAGAGGAGCAGCTTTATGGAGGCAAGATAAGGTAAGGAAAAACAGGGGGGGGGGGGCGCGGATTTTGAAAGTGTGCCTGGGGGGAGAGGGGGGCGTATTTTGAATGCGTGCCTAGGGTGCCAAGGACCCTAGCACCGGCCCTGCCGGTGCTATATAAATAAAATATGTTAATAATAATAACCTACTGCCAGAAATTCATCAGTTTACGACAGCTCAATTCTGTATAAAACTGAGACTTGTCATTGTTTTGGATAATAGCTCATACCTCAGAAGTCAGAGCATAGCACCGAAACTGGAGTTTATAAGAGTTTTCCTTAATTGAGTTTCTCACCACAATCTCCCAAATTCAGGTTCATTCTTCCAACTCAACAGTCACTGCGATGTCCTCTTCCCACCTTGAAAAGCTGTTTTTATTTGAGGAGAAGATGATAAAAGGTAGAGATTAAGTCCCTAGAATTTGATCTGCCCAGACACAAAACTTCTAGTGGAGATGGATGGGTAGGGGACCATGAATTGTTTCTGGTATTATATAGGTGGCACAATTGCGAATTACTATTAAAAACAGCTGATGAAAGGCCAAAGTGGTCACAAATTATTACTACATTCTGGAAAGGGGCAGAAAGACCCCACGTCCAAAAGGAATTTAATAATAATCTTAGTCCATACACTGAATGCTTTATGATTTTGACCTAGTGGGAAGGTCGATTATTCCACAGCAAAGTCATTCTATTGGGATTTTCAATGAGCTTATATGCACATGTGCAAAAGTTTCAAATTGAGAGTGTGAACCGGAGAATGGGTGGAGCTGGAACAATGGGAGTCTGTCTTTAGGATCGAATCAGAATGGTTACATCATAAGTAGCAAATCTGCTTCTGAATTCACTCATATTAGTTTGAGAGCTAGTATGTCTTAGAACTGCTTGTGTCAGATGGGTAGCCAAGTAATACTTATGTAACCAGAGGAGACTAAGACTGCCTGTTTTAGGAAACCTATATATATTCTCTGCCGAACACTAGGTCTCCTACCAACCAGATGAATCTACATATGCATTGTTGCAAGCTCTTTAGACAATGGATGGAACTCTAACTAGGAGAGCTTGAAATACTTATAGTATTACTGACAAAACATTAATTTTTACTGCAGCAACTCTTCCTAGCCATGAAATGTAGTGCGAGATCCAATCTTTCAAATCCTGTTTTATTGCATCAATTAGAACTGGAAAAATAGCATATAATAGATCATAGCGTCTGGTCAGGTAGTGCTCAGGTATTTTATCTTTTCTGACTGCCAGCGGAAAGCCAGTTATTTTTGAGGCCCTGTTGTTCCTTCAAGGACATATTAAGGATGATGTCCTCTCTCTTGTCCATGCTGATTTTTAAATTAGTGAGATGGCCATAGTCGTGAATCTCTTCCATAACACGGGTAAGGGTGTATGCGGTTCTGTGATTTGCATAATAAGTTGTCTGCATAAAGAGCTAGTATATGTTCTCATGGACCAGTTCTAATATTCAGGTTGTTACATATTCTGTATGCCAGCAATTCCTTAACCAAGGTGAAGAGCAAGGGCAACAAGTTGTAACCCTGCTTTGTACCATTTTTTATTTCAGAATGTGGTGAAGTGACCGGCAATGCCCATTGCTTTTAGGGTGTTTCACATAAATGGCCAGGCTACGCGGTCGAAGGCTTTCTCTGTGTCAAGGATGCTAAGACTGGGACTTGGACAGTTAGTTGTTTTCAGCATGTATTAAATCAATCACCTTTCTTGTATTAGAAGCTACCTGGCAGCCCAATATCAGCCCCACTTGTGGACAAGCGTGGTGATGACTGTAACTAGGTGGTGAAAAGTTTCAGATCTATGATGAGAAGAGATAAAGTTTGTGATCTCTACTTTATTATGGAATTATAACTGTGTCCACCCCAGTGGTGACTCCTTCAAATGTTTTGCATCGCTGTTAAATAAATCTAGGAACAACCCATTTATATACCAAATGCCTATCTACAGACAGCCTTGAGGTTCAACATGCTTCATATTTCAAGAAGCTTTAATGCTAATTGCCACCTCTGCTTGGAAGCTATATTTGCTTAGTGTATGGAAGAGGCAATAAACCAATTAACTCCATTCCTATTTTAAAAATAGACCATTCTTAATGGCACACTCAGAATACTACAAATGTGCAATTCAATTCTGGCCTCAAAGGGAATTAAAGTATTTGAAAATATTAATATTAATATTAATAAATGCTCCTCATCCTGCTTACTAGATTATCAGGGGAACTATACTTGGGAGAATTCTTTTGCATATTGAGAGATTTTCCATACCACCTGTGATTTTTAGCAACTTATTCTCCATGCATTACACACAAGCTCTCTAGCCCAGAGGTCCTTCACAGCCTTAAAGTCGGGTGCTTATCCTCAACCATACTTAGGAGCTACTCATTGCCCTTTCTTCTATTAATTATTTCCAATGTTTTTGAAAGGAGAAAGTCAGATGTAAATCAATAAGAGGTTATTGTTCATTCTGCAGCTGAAATCTTCTATTTTGTGGTTTTAATCCTCTAATGGGTTCATTTAGTAGGGTGGCCCGGGGGGCCAAGATCACCATATATCAGTGTGAATCAGTTTTTGAAACAATAAGATCACTGTTTTTATTCAGAATTGTCCAGACTGTCATGCTGCATCGTCTAGTACAGGTTTTGACAACACAGACAAATTACAATACAATAAAGTGCAATGTATAGTGTCTACAAGAGATGAACTCCTGGACCTCTATAAACTTGACTCTAATTTCTAATGCTTTTGCTGATAAAATGTAAGCATGTATGTTACAATTACAACATTTAAAGTTTTGGCACATTTATATCTCCAGAGGGTATGGTGAATATTTCTAGGTAGACGATTAATGATTTTGCTTTGTCAAATGGTTATGTGGACTCTTCATCTGTTTTTTAATTGCTACACAATGTATAGAGATAAAGTCATGGTTATCCTAAAGGAGTTTATCTTGAGCTACCTTTACTTGATTTACACGTAGAAATGCAGCTTAGCAAGTGGCTTCAGAATTAACTATCTGGGAAATCCCAATATATCACTTTTGAAAAACTCTTGCTACATCCGTAATGGTGGAATATATATTTTGTTATTAAAGTGTTTCTTGATGTCCTCTGCCATGGGATGAATATACAGACAATAACAAGCACATCTCAGAATTACTTTTTTGTCAATACTTAATATTGCATATGGGATTGCCCATCTAATGTGTGATAACTAGAATCATTAAGAAATGTATTGTCAGCATTTTGTTTTCTAGAAATATGTTTATCATCTATTACAACAAATGATAAATCTAAACTTTCAACATAGTTGTGTCTCATAAAGCATTCAAACTCCACAACAAACCATTTTCAAATTTGTCAATATATCTTAAGCAGAGCTAAATGTTCTTCATAAATAGATCTGACACATTGTATATCTATTTATCCCCCATCAGACATAAACAAATTTAAGAAAGTCATGTAGACATTATGTGATTTGGTAAAACAACTGGCATTCATACTTGAATGTGTAAACACAACTTTAACGGCTTTACAGAAACATTAGATAGTATTGTCACCTTTCCTTTCCCTTCCTAAAATGTACAGAGCTACTTTATCATGCAATATCTGACTATACAAAGTGACCATATACAGATGCAAGTGTCTGCTGCATTCTGTAACTCACATCTCGCATCCAATTAGGAAACAAATTATTGCAGCTCAATCCAGCACGTGCATTGAGAGTGAACAGATCTCACCATATATTTTTATTGAATGTGCTCCATTTAAATATAGGTGGTTAACTGATGGAGTTCAGAAGGCTGCTAATGTTTATCAGGCATAAGAAAGCATACATAGATGTAGAGCCTAGAGTTCAGAGCTCGGAAACCTGGACAAGAATTTTGCAGTCCTGCATGACATGAAAATGTTAAACATGTTAGGCAGCATGTAGCACACGGAGTGTGATGGTGGACCGCCTATGCCACCTTGTCGGTTGTGTTGCTGGGGACTGGTTGGACTTGCATTTCCCCCTTCCCTTTTCTTTCTGCCAAATGCGCACTCTAACCGCAGTAGGAAGGGCTTAAGCTGCTGTCACCACTCGACTCCTTAGCAGCATGCAGAACCGCGTCCTTCTGGTAACTGTCACTGCTAGTGTACCCCCTTGCTGGTACACCTTGGCTGGTATCCCTGATTCTTTGCCTTCATATCAAGGTTGCTCTGGATGGTTCCCCATGGCCTATCACACTGGCCAGAGCTGCAGGTTGCGGGAAAAGCGTTGGTACTGGAATGCTGGGTCCAAACCTCAAAACAGGCGGTAAACAGATCAGATTTGGGTCTAATTTACAGGTCACAGCAATTACAGCAGTGAAGAACCTGTCAAAGCAGGATCTTGATGCAAATGATGTTTATTAGCTCAAGTGTCCTAATAAGAACCGTTCATACACTACATACATTACATAGTCAAACAGCTCTCCTTTTTATACAGGTTCTAACACAAATCCTGGCAGGGGGTAAGCCAGCCCCATGATCCGAGATGGCTGCGCAAAGACTGAAATATTTTATTCAAAGATTTACATCAGGATGTGAGATGTTCTTTAAACTTGGAATTTAAATGCAATTTATACTTAACAAAATTTGCACTAATCTGTGATATCCTAAATCACATTGATCAGACGTTTCCTTTCATTTTAACCAGGCAGGATACAGGTAACGACTTCCTGCTGTGTATTGAAGTGTTGGCGACTCACAGATGACAAAGATCTAATTAGCCTAATTGGCGTTTCCTCTGGAAAGCTTAAACAAAAAAATGAATTTTCTACTCTGGTCTCAGAAATAAATACATTTCCAACACCAAAATACACACAACATAAAAAAGCAGTACCTTTCTAATACATAATATCATCATCATCAACAACATTTATTTATATAGTGCCAGCAAATTCCATAGCGCTTTACAATTGGGAACAAACATTAATAAGACAATACTGGGTAATACATACAGACAGAGAGGTAAAAGAACCCTGCTCGCAAGCTTACAATCTATAGGACAATGGGAGTTTGAAACACAAGGGCATGTGCTTCATCGTATTGCACAATGGACCAGCTAGGATGCAAAGGTAAAAGTATTGAGTGGGCTGTGTGTGTGGCAATGTTGGTCAGAGGGTTGTTGTCTTGTGTTAGCTGTGTAGAGGGTGGTAATAGGGTAACCTAATAGGGTAACCTAGGGAGATTAAGATGGTGGTTGAGGAATATCATAAGCTTGTCTGAAGAGGTGGGTTTTCAGAGAATGCTTGAAGGTTTGAAGACTAGAGGAAAGTCTTACTGTGCGAGGGAGGGAATTCCACAAAGTGAGTGCAGCCCGAAAAAAGTCCTGTAACCGAGAATGGGAGGATGTGATGAGAGTGAAAGAGAGTCGCAGATCTTGTGCAGAACGGAGGTGTCGAGTTGGGAGATATTTTGAGACAAGTGATGTACAATGTATGTACAATTTTGTTGATGGCCTTGTATGTTAGTAGAAGAATTTTATATTGGATTCGTTGAAATACAGGCAACCAATGTAGAGACTGACAGAGTGGCTCAGCAGAGGAAGAACGGTTTGCAAGGAAAATCAATCTAGCCGCTGCGTGCAAAATAGATTGTAGGGGTTCAAGTCTGACTTTGGGAAGACCAGTAAGGAGGGAGTTGCAGTAGTCGATGCGGGAGATGATGAGTGCATGAATTAAGGCTTTGTGTGAGATATGTGCGTATTCTGGAAATGTACATTAGATGTATGTAACATGATTTAGATATAGAGTTGATATGAAAAATAATACATTTGCAATCATATAAATTAGCTCACTGCACTAATACTTTAAATATATTCATATAATAATTTATTTACAACTGATCCAACCACACAGAGTAGTGGGATGATTCCACACCCAATATTTTAAGACTTACATCACTTGCTTCAGCATTCTTCCTTAAGAGAAGGAATGCATCTTGGTTTCATACTTTTATAATGAACATTAAATCAATGATCAGTTACTAGGGGAGAATGGAATCCCAGGACAGTAATATGAGGAAGTTCTGAACTACAGATGGGCAAACTGAATGTGATAGGACCAGAAAAGGGTAACAACAGTAAAAGATCAAGACCTAAGCTAAACAATGGGACAGGGTAAACAGGATACAAAAGAAACAGATAGATGCAAACACAGAAGGTGCAAGGCCACAGGCTATGACTACTAAGGCAATGGGTAATAAGACATAGCAAGTTTAGATACAAAGATATAAAGATACTGAGTAGAACAGGGCAAAGGAACAGGCGACAAAATGCTCTAGCAATCTCACTAACCTTACAGACCACTATTATAAGCCTTATATACTCCTGGGTCTTTGCTACAAAATCAATATACAGCTAACTCATAAGAGTAAGTTGGTATAAGGCCTTTATTACTTATGGCACTTTTATGTGCTTTTCTGCATTGGTCAGAGTGCTACTATAAATGAGCTTTTCCGCTACTGGAAGGTGCAAAATGCATTCCATTAAAGTATAGGACAAGACCTGAAAGAACTTAAAATTCAAGTGTTTTTATATGGTGAAAATGGCTTGCGTCCTTTTACAAAGAATCAAAGAATGTTCCTAAAGATGCACCTTTTTGACCACTTTTCGAAAATAATGGTTCTTGAAATATTTAGGGCCTTATTCAAATTGAAAGGCAACCAATATGGTTGGTTTGAAAAAAATATTGTTTTATCTTTTTTTCCTTTTGCATTAAATATATAAATCAAGATGTTCTTATTGCATACTGTACATACAATGCATTTAATTTCTATCTTACTTGCATACACATGTTCTGTGATAGCTAATAGCACGCATACATGTAGTTTTCCAAACAAAGACTATGTCGTGACAGTCATCACTATCAGTTGACACTTACACCCCCCATGTAGCTAGTGCAAATAATAGGTCTACAACTAGCGTACATAAGAGAAACCCAAGACTTGAATCGGCTACACCTGTGATGAAATGCCCTTGGCACCAACTTACTGCCCTTGACACCCCCTTACTGTTCCTTGCCTACATCCTCAAATCATAGGCAATCTTAAGTGACATTTGCGTTCAGACATGAATTGCATGGAATTGCTTTTATTAGCATAAGGTCTGTTTCTAAGCATGCACAGACAGGGGAGGGCTGGCAGACTTTAGCCCGGGGGGCAAGCACTGGCCCATAAGTAGCGGCCCATCCTTAAAGGGTGGTTTTTGGTACAATATATATTTATCTATATAAAAAGAAGCTATTTTAGTGTTGCTTAATCCATATATATATATATATTTTTATGCCCAGGTCCAGAGCTGGATTAAGGCTCTGGGGGGCCTGGGCACTTTAGACAGGGTAACCCCCTATGCAGGGGCGGGCTGGACCGGGTGGCAGCGGTCACCCGGACCGCTCTGTCTAACGGCTGTCCGGGCTGCCGCCCCCCCCCCCTGAGGATGCAATACTGGCCGAATACTACCATCAGCCGCATCACGTCAGCGCACGGGCGGGCGCATCACATGACACGTGATGCGGCCGCATCGCGTGTCATGTGATGTGGCCGCCTGAGTGCCCTCCCTGGGCTGCAACCTCCCAGACCGCGCCTGCCCCTATGATGTAGCATGGTTATCATTTTAGACAAATACAGAGGCAATACTGTGTACACGTACTACTATTAGATGCACACAGTTCTGCCTTCACGAGCAGTAAACGGTGAAGCTGGACATACCTCCAAACTGTCCTAAGCAAAACAGTCACCCAAATTCGGGACTGTCCCACCAGATTCAGGACAGTTGGCAGACTGTCCTGCTCTCTCCTACCTGTTCTTGTTACTTTCACCACTTGTGGCTGCTGGTTACTTTAGCTCATTTGTTGGTTGCATGGATCCTGGAATATTGTAGGCCCTATTTGAAAAAAAAATGAGTACATAAAATTCAGAAAACTCCAACCAGTTCCAGTGTTAAATCAATAGCACCCACAAACAGCCCACAATCAATAAATAGCTCCCAAACCACCCCAGCATTAAATTAAAGGTCCAGTTACCCCATTATAAATTCATAGGCCCAACTATTAAATTAAATTGCCCCACCATCACCCCACAAATAAAATAGCACCCAATAATCAGCCCCCACCTGCACTCCACAATTAATAACCTACCTCCCACATCATATTAAGACCCCCACTCCCTCCCACACTACATTCATTTACTGGCCCCACACACACACACTACATTTGTTTACTGGCCCACACACACACACACTGCATTCATTTACTGGCACACAAATACACAGCCTTCGTTTACTGGCCCCCCCACACACACACACACACACACACACTGCATTCTTATGCTGACACACACTTCATTCATGTGCTGACCCCCCCCCCCACACACACACACATGTAGTGGCCCCTCACACACACAACATGTAGTAGCCCCTCACACACACACACACACACACACACACATGTAGTGGTCCCTCACACACACACACACACACACACACACAACATGTAGTGGCCCCTCACACACACTAAACATGTAGTGGCCCCTCACACACACTAAACATGTAGTGGCCCCTCACACACTATACGCTGACTGACACTGACAGACACTATACACTGACTGACACTGACACACACACACACACAGAAAATACGCTGGCATACTACCTCCCAGCCCCCGCCTGCACTTACCTTATTCCATCCGCCCGCGCGTTGAATGTTCCTCTTTACACATGGGACGGCACCTGTCCCATGGTGCGCATCCCATGTGACATCAATAGGAAGCCAGACGGCCACACTAGTGGAAGGGAGGGAGGGGGTTCGGATCGTCAGGATCCGTGGCCAATAGGTGAAGGTGGCTGGTCCCAGAGGAGGGGCCAGCCACCAAGTAATAAACACTAAAGGCCGGCCCAGCCCGCCCCTGTGCGCAGAGTTATTTCATGCAAGATATGGCGCGCAAGCAGACTTATGTCCGAACATGAATCAGGACCTTAATGTCATCCACCACTGTGCTACCTGCTACCTGTCAGCATGTGTATATACCTATGTGTGTATTTACATAGAAATATACTGATTTATGTTTGTATAAGCAAATATTCTAAACTCCACTTACTTTTCCTTCAGCAAAGTTCACAGAATGTGTCTCAGCATCAAAGATGGTGGCCCACTGTGCAGAGAACCCAATTCTACAAAGCTATAAAAAAAATCAAAGTGCATTTATTCAATTACTAAGAATTTGTAGAATATATTTTTACCACTCTGCACTTTAAATCCATGAGATTTATTTTATGTATGCTGTTACTACTGTCGTCCTCAACTCTAGTTTCATGTTTCCTTTTATAAGTTGGTTTAAATCAAAAGTGCAACTCACCTGTCACAAATTCTTTTTAAACTTGTTTGCTACAGAGTTGGTTTTCAATTATTTCTACCTATCTTTAGTTATGAGGGAAAGAGTATAAAGTGAATATATACAAATGATAGAAATAGTGACAGATTTAAGTTCTCACAATGTAGCAATGTATATAGTAAATATAGTAGATATGTATAATACATTAAAATCAATATCATTTTTATGAGATGCCTGAAATATTGTAGATCATCAGCAAGGCCCAGGTTAGCAGTTCTTTCATATAGGAACGCATTTCTACATTTTCAAGATTAATATATACAATAGGTAAAACTGTACCTGGAGTGCTCCATCTTGGAGCACTCCAGGGAGTATATTTACTAAACTGCGGGTTTGAAAAAGTGGAGATGTTGCCTATAGCAACCAATCAGATTCTAATTGTCATCTTGTAGAATGTATTAAATAAATGATAGCTAGATTCTGATTGGTTGCTATAGGCAACATCTACACTTTTTCGAACCCGCAGTTTAGTAAATAGACCACCAGAAGTTGTTGAAGTTGCTCAGTAATTAAGGAAAGAAAAGCAAAAGCAAAAGAAAAGAGTAAGTTTGCTCATTGGCAAGGGAGGGCTGGCAAATTTTAGCCCAGGAGGCAAAACTTGACTCAGCAGCCTATTAGGAACATTCTAAAGGTAAAAAAATGCAAGTGACCCAGTCCAAGGTAGCCCACTATGGGACTGGCTTGGGGGGAAGATGCCCCCTTTCCCCCCAGCCCAGCCTGCCCCTGCTCCTGGGCAAACCATGTTATTGGCTGTTTTTTCATGTAGTACACAAATACTTGATAGCTTTATGTTTACATTGAAATTTAAAGTTATTCCAGGACATGTCCTATCCCAACTACAAATCTGTCCCCACCTTGTAAATTTACCTTCCCTCCAGCGTAACATGATTTTGCCAGGTGCAAATTTACTCATTATTTATGCTTTACTCTCCTTAATGACTCAGGTCCTTTGTGGCTAAATTATTTGGGAAAGCCTGGTCTTGAAAATGAACTTAAACAAATCAATTTGCAATAAAAAAATCTATTTTCTTTATGCAAATCAGTGTAGTAAGAGCATACTTGCCTACTTTCCCAGAATTTCTGGGAGGCTCCCAAATTTTGTGGAGTCCTCCCAGACTCCCAGAAGAGTAGACATCCTCCCGGACCGTGATGGTGGTGGAGCTTAATGATGCAGGGGGTGAGGTCGCTGTGACACAATAGCATCACCACACCCCATGACCTTCTCTCTGGGATCAGTTTGAAAGGTTAGCAAGTATGAGTAAGAGATATATCCATCTATCTCTCTTTCTACCTCTCTCTCTCTCTCTCTCTCTATTTTTCTCTCATTAAGTTATATAATATGTTATTTTTCACATTTATTTTATGGTGACATTTTTAGATAGATGAAGGCATTACACAACATCAACACAGCATCTGAAATGTCTCAATAATTGGGTGGTACAGTGAGATTAGTGCAGATATAAAATATATTGCAAGCTGTGAAGTTTCACCTTTCAAGCCATAATGATTGCACAAGTCAAACATGGATGATAGGCATACTGTACTAACCTATATAATGAAGAATCTGTTGATTCCCTATTGTGTCCTGTAGTTTGCTAATCTGTTCTCATTTATAACCATTGATTTTCTTTATCTTCTTAGGTCTACCTGTCATGGAAGTGAGGATTGACATATCCAGGCAGCAGGTGGAGAAGATCTTTGGATTGGAGGAATATTGGTGTCATTGTGTGGCTTGGAGTTCATCTGGAACCTCAAAAAGTCAGAAGGCATTCATTCGCATTGCATGTATGTATTCTACCTTACATCGCAAACTGTGAA
Organism: Mixophyes fleayi; assembly: GCF_038048845.1. Classification (NCBI taxonomy): domain Eukaryota; kingdom Metazoa; phylum Chordata; class Amphibia; order Anura; family Limnodynastidae; genus Mixophyes; species Mixophyes fleayi. The sequence continues at coordinate 202,825,988 of NC_134405.1, forward strand.
CCTCATATTTTGAGACATGCATTATACTTTATAATACATTATACTGGTGCACACTCTACTTTATCACAACTCCTGATTAGCAGGGTTATTTTTATTTCATTTAAAGCATAGGATTCGTTATTGGCTTGTCCATTGTCATAGCAACAGGTTCCCTACTAATGGAATAAACAACCTTCAGTACACCAACTGTATGTTCTATTATGCTCAGACAGCCTCTGGAGGGATGGTTTTCTTAACCTTGCATTATTAACATTGAAATATAATAATGTGCCTTTTCAGAGTAGAAAACAGTTCCATTTTCTTGGATTATTAAGAAATTATGTCTTCTGAAGACAGATGTAAATGAACATTTCCTAAACTACAAGGAGAATGTATATGTACATGGCTAACTTATAGCTTATATTTTGTCATAGCTAATTGAAATCGAATTTATGTTGGCCCCTTTCACAACAAGACCCACCTGGCCATGCATTTGGGTGTGAAAGGGCTATTCAAAACAAAACCACCTGGTCTGTCTAATCATGACTAAAATTCCCCCAAAATATATTTTTCACTCGCCATTAAACCTCAAGTACCGGCACCACTGAAATTTTCTTCATGAGCTAAAACTGCAATCACAACTTAAATTAATCAGAGGTACTGTAAACCAAACAATTCCCTGCATAAATGTAGTGTTATAAAAACCAACTATATCTGACATGTGGTTTTTAATAACACAAAGACAGATCATCAAATGGCATTTAATATGGCAAAAAGTTGCAATGCTTGTTAAATAAGAGTGGTGATAACAAACTGACATACATAAATATAAATACAAAACAGTAAAACACAGAAAGGGAAGAACCACACATTCTTTTGCTAGAGGGCTAACCGGTATAGATAATTTTATCAGAAGCAGACTGATCCCCAAAAACTGATCATTAAATTATTCTTTAAACTTTGTTTGTTGCCCAGACCCCCTTCTACTGTGACATCACTGAAAGAGGTATACTGGTATGCTAATATATTTCACAATCTACGTATGGTCCTATTGTCCAAAAACAGTTCTAGTAATGGTTTCTAAGGGTATATCATAACATTCTTCTGGTTCATTGCAGATTGCATTAATGCCACTAAATATGATAGGATTTTCCACACATATGCATATGAAACATGATTATGTTATATGGGTTCTGAGGAGGTCCCCCTAGATTCCATATATATTATTGACACATGTTATGTTGTTACTTTCAGCAGTTACAAATGTATACAGAGATATTTTAAAACATTAATTATGGGAAGTATTCCTTTGATACATTATGGTTCCCATAAGGATTATATAATGAACTTGGATTGACCTGAGTATAATTTTTCCTGGTCAAATTAATTTTAGCCAATGATTTAGGATCCTTGGAGCTCATAACTGGGCAATAAAATAGAGTTGATTGCTCTTCTGTGATAACAAGTTATCGCTGAGGAAATAATCATGGTAATATGACAGAAAGCAGACCCTTGAATTATGTCAGATTCCTTCAGCAAAATACATTAACATGTTGGTTACTTGCAAACATTGATTTGCTGGAAACTCACTCACGTGCTGTTAGATGCTATCAGTTAACCCTATTTACACCACAATAGATCAGTTGCATTCTGATTACATTGACTTTTAATCTGGCACAATGGGGCCACATACTGTGCAATAGTGAACCATTTTGATAACTACTTTCCTCATTGGCCAACCAAATTTCCATTGGTATGTCCAGCTTTACTCTAAGGCAGTGGTTCCCAAACTTTTGCAGTTCGCGGCACCCTTAGAGTCTCCATAATTTTTTTAAGGCACCCCTCCAAAATAATTACCGAGCAGTCCTGTTTTAGAAGTAGTTGGGTCAAAAAATTGTAATAAGTATTTAGGTCAGGACAGAAATGCTTATTTAGTTGTATGCAAAAATGCCCCCTCTGCATCCAGATACTTTGCCCTCTGTCACACTGTCCCCCCTCCTCTGCCCTCTGTCACGCTGTCTCCCTCCTGTCACGCTGTCCCCCTCCACTGCCCCTCTCACGCTGTCCTCCTCCTCTGCCCTCTGTCACACTGTCCCCCTCCTCTGCCCTCTGTCACGCTGTCCTCATCCTCTGCCCTCTGTCACGCTGTCCCAGCTCCTCTGTCAAGCTGTCCCAGCTCCTCTGTCATGCTGTCCCAGCTCATCTGCCACGCTGTCCCCCTCCACTGCCCTCTCATGCTGTCCCCCTCCTCTGCCCTCTGTCATGCTGTACCCCTCCTCTGCTCTCTGTCACGCTGTCCCAGCTCCTCTGCCCTCTGTCCCCCTCCTCTGCCCTCTGTCACGCTGTCCCAGCTCCTCTGCCCTCTGTCACGCTGTCCCAGCCCCTCTGCCCTCGGTCACGCTGTCCCAGCTCCTCTGCCACGCTGTCCCCCTCCTGTCACGCTGTCCCTCTCCTCTGTCCCCCTTCTGTCATGCTGTCACTCTCCTCTGTCCCCCTCTTGTCACACTGTCACTCTCCTCTGTCCCCCTCCTGTCACGTTGTCACTCTCTTCTGTCCCTCTCCTGTCACGCTGTCACTCTCCTCTGTCCCTCTCCTGTCACGCTGTCACTCTCCTCTGTCCCCATCCTGTCACGTTGTCACTCTCCTCTGTCCCTCTCCTGTCACTCTCCTCTGTCCCCCTCCTGTCACACTGTCACTCTTCTCTGTCCCCCTCCTGTCATGCTGTCACTCTCCTCTGTCCCCCTCTTGTCACGCTGTCACTCTCCTCTGTCCCCCTCCTGTCATGCTGTCACTCTCCTCTGTCCCCCTCCTGTCACGTAGTCACTCTCCTCTGTCCCCCTCTTGTCACGCTGTCACTCTCCTCTGTCCCCCTCTTGTCACGCTGTCACTCTCCTCTGTCCCCCTCCTGTCACGTTGTCACTCTCCTCTGTCCCCCTCCTGTCACGTTGTCACTCTCCTCTGTCCCTCTCCTGTCACGCTGTCACTCTCCTCTGTCCCTCTCCTGTCACTCTCCTGCCCTCTCTCACTTTGCCCCCTCTGCCACGCGCCAGCCATAAAAAAAAAAACCAGAAACACTTACCAATCTGCGCGGTGCCGGGACCCAGCATCCTCCTCTCTCACGCAGCAGCTGTCACTGATATGACAGCTGCGTGAGAGAGGAGGATGCTGGGTCCCGGCGCCGCGCGGATTGGTAAGTGTTTCTGTTTGTTTTTTTTATGGCTGGCGCGCGGCACCCCTGAGACAGCGCCGCGGCACCCCAGGGAGCCGCGGCGCACAGTTTGGGAACCGCCGCTCTAAGGAACAAACTTACTCTTTTATTTGTTTTGCTTTCCTTAATGACTCAGGCCCAATGACTTCTGGGGGTCTATTTACTAAACTGCGAGTTTGAGAAAGTGGAGATGTTGCCTACAGCAACCAATCAGATTCTAGTTAACATTTATTTAGTACATTCTACAAGAAGACAATTAGAATCTGATTGGTTGCTATAGGCAACATCTCCACTTTTTCAAACCTGCAGTTTAGTAAATATACCCCTAAAACTTTTTGTAAAAATATTACCTGTTTGTTTCTGTTTGTTTTCTTTACTTCTACTTACATACTGTAGTTAAACAAAAAGTCAACTTGGATCCTAGCATACTGCAGAATATGTGCTAGTGTCACATGGCATGGTTATGATACAGCTGCCTTTGTGAGTACTATCAAGCTGTGGCTTTCAAAAAGTGAAGATGTTGCCTATAGCAACCAATCAGATTCTAGCAGTTGAATGTAGAATGTACTAATTAAATGATAACTAGAATCTGATTGGTTGCTATAGAAAACATCTCCACTTTTCAGCTTGATAAATTTACCCCTTGGAATGCAGAGTATGTGTTTAGACAAATGTGGCAAATTCCTATATATTTTCCACTAACTATTATGAATTCTACACAGAGACAACATACAAACTCCATACAGATAATGTTCTGGTCACAGTCGAATCCATGACCCCAGCGCTGTGAAGCAAAAATGCTAACCACTGTGCCACTGTGCAGCCATAACAGAATGGATTTTAACTAAAGAAATAGTAAAACACTGGCTGATCACTCACTATTAAGAAGTGTCAGCAGACTTGACATCTCTGTGAAGTTTAAACTGTGGAATACTCATATCAGCAGTAAAGGGGAACTGATACTGATGATACTTTCAAAGCCATCTGAGGTCTTCATCAGGACATAGTCAGCAAGTATTATGGATTTATGTAACTATCCAATTAAAAATGTTTAAGTGCAAATTATACTATTATAACATCAATTATCAAAACACTTAAAAGCAAATTAACGCACACTAATGTCATTAGTTGCTAAAAAGAATACATTAGGCTTGTATTATGGACTGCCGTAATAGGAGATAAAATTAAGGATCAACTAGCTCTATAGGACTGCGACTAATCATTTGCTACCTTTTGCTTTGTCATTGTATTGCAAATCACTTTAGAAATTGTATGCTTATCACAGCCCTTTCCACAAAAGGTCATTGCATCCACAGTGCATTTAACATCAATAATGTAAAATGTTGGGCAGTATGTATATTTAATTTGTAATAGTACTATTACTTTGAATTTTAATCAAAGATAAATTGATTTGTAATCTTTGATGTTGAGACATGCGATGGTTGCGATACTGAGCATTAATGCCAATGTGATCCATGTTCAAATCCATAGCATTATATAAAGAGTATATTTTATGGGTCGATTACTAATATTGCATGTAGGTGCGACATGTGCACTGAATCACAGCAACCAGCCAGAACCTTGTTTACTTTCTTTGCATTGTACTAGATAGACAAAAGCTAATTGCTGATTGGTTGGTAATACAGTGAAAATGTTACATCTAAATGCAATGTTAGTATATGAGCACTATTGTGTTTGACCAGAGAGGAGGTGTTCACTGATCCTTATGAAGTATTTCCCATAGATATTTGTGGATGTTGATAGCATGTACATCAAATGCAATGAAACATCATGAGTTACATCCGGTAGAATCTGTCTTCTCTGAATGAGGTTAACTTTTCATTTTCTAAAATATATATTTAAGCAGGAGTTTTTCTTCAGGACTAGTTTAATAAAGGGGCATTTTACTGGGTCCATCAGAACAGAGGGCCAATTATTAGACTTCCAATGGAGCCAGATAAAGAGAGATTCTATCTCAGCTCTCTAGTCCTATGAAGACAAAGACAAGTGAGGAATCATCCAGTGAGTTGCTTGAACAAAGTATTTCTAAGATCCTGAGATGGCGTTCAGTAGAATTGATTGGACCTTCATGGAAGCAAAATGTAAAACTCTACAATTAGGCACAAATACACTGAAGTGAATTCTGGCTATATTATCAGCATTATCAGCATCATTGTTTATGTATAGGGTGCCACAGATACCGTACCACTGCAGATATGACATACATGAATATAATCAACATAACAACAGGTACATGAAAAGAATTAAGATTAATACATACCTGGATAGTCACGAGCTGGTAGCATGGATGCAGGTATGTGAACAAACAGCAGAAAATTCAACATAAGGCATGAAATCAGGGTTGAACGAGGGGGACAGGCATGAGACATAGATTAGATAGGACCCTTCCCGTGAGAGCTTTATGCTTGTCTCCATCAGCAGCAATGCAAGTTAACGGTTTTCAAATTTCTTTGAGGCTTGACATAGAACCTGAGAGGAAGGCCTGCTGTCACCACTAATGTTTATTCTAATATTGAAAACTTTTAAGAGTAGTTAGATCTAACATAGCTGTAACTGGTTTCATTTTAGAGAATAAATAATAATTCCAGCTACTAATATAAAACACCAGCATTTGCACATAACCCGCTCTTCATTATTACCCAGACATTGCTCTTCCCAATTTACTAAAATAATTCAAGCTCTTTGGATATCTTCAATATTTTGTTTATATTTATAAATCCATTTCTCTAAATCTGAAGCACTCAATCTCATGAGTCACTCATTAGACACCTGAAATCAACATCCCATTCAAATGGTCGTAACAATTTATAATATATTTAGGAAATTGTATTTCAGAAGACTTACTTTAATATTTTAAATGTAATTTTATGTTACTGAAGTATGTAAAAGTGGACTTACAGGACTGGGATCTTCATAATTTCTCATGTCTTGGAAGAGCTTATATAATAAAAGATGACTGTCCAGATTTCTCTAACTTTTCCAGGCCATATCAGTTTATATCCCCAGTAGCTTCCTTAAAGCATTACACCATTTTATCACAGATTTATCTGAGTGAATAGGCCTCCTAGTCTACTATTCTACTACTATCTATTATAAGACAAACAGGGGTAGCCAATCAGTGCGCCCTCAACTCTCGATTCTCTTACTTATCACCCTCTCCCTAATACTTGGTTGTCGTGGGGACAACCAAGTACCAGCTAACATATCTAGTTCCATGGGAACAGAGATTGCTACCGATGAGGCTCTCATCAAAGTCAGTTCGTAAAACAAAGTTTTTTGACACCATTTGGCAGTTTTGGGTGTTTTAATGCATTTATTATATATTTTCAAAATGTGCCTAAATTTGTGCTTTTCCTCGGAAAAGAAAGAGCAAAGTGTGTCCCAATATAAGTATAGGACGAGCAAGTTCTATAAACATGCCCTGTTCTCTTCTTTTTTTCATTTAAATAATTTAGCCCTACAAAAGAAAATCTCATCTTTGCATGTTAGTGTGCAAGTAGGCGCACTCATATGAAATATAAGGATAATAAAAGCAATTCTGGCATCCTGTAGTGTTTGTGCTTTGATATGGTCATGTAACTCCTCAGTGACTAATGCCAGAATACTTTTGGGATATATTATTTTTCTGAAAGGGAACCTGAAATACTCTTTCTGTAAGTAAAATTTAGAAATATAATTAATTATTATTTTGTATAATCAATTTATACCGAAGATGTCTTTTATTATGAATGTTTGTATGCCCACTTTCTGAAACATTGGTATCTAATGAATGAACTCCATCTATTGGAGAATTTCTGCTTAATTACTATAACCTTTACTGTCCTGAAGAAGGTGCCCCCAGCACTGAACCTAGACCTGGATTTGTGAACATTTGTATTTAGAGTAAAGTGGCTTTAATTGTTGGTGGATAACAGACATCATTTTATCTCGAAACTCATGTGGAACTCCACAACAACATATTTTTGTGGGGCTGGTGAAATATAAATACCGACTATTCTCATATAAATAAAGACTGAAGGGACCCTGTGTGTTCCATTCAATTTCTCCCACATGTCCCACTAATTTAGCTCTACATGCGTATTGTGTTCTACTTTGGGACATTGTATCTTGATCTAATTTGGTTCATTATATGTCATATAAGAGTGAATAAGAAGCGCAGACCATATCTTATTATCTTGGTCTATTGCTTTACTTGTGAGGTACACACAGCCTCTTGGGCAGCAGTCACTTATCCTCTGTTTGACAGTTAACTCCTTTAGCCCCAAGATATTTTTGATTCTTTTGTTTTTTTTCTTTTGTGTCCCAGCACAAACAGGAGGGCTTATACTTATCAAGTGACTGCTACGTAATGATAAACAATCGCAGCTTGATAATCATTACTTAAACATTTCTTTAATCGCCAATTTTATTAAGGGCAAAGCCCATCAGGTTTTGTCTTTAATAACATTGTCGTTTTAAAAATGTTTAAGGATCTGCCGCTTGATAAATATACCCCTAGGTCAAACTTAGTCCTCAAGAGCTACCAACAGTTTGTGCTTTTAGGATTTCTTTAATCATATACAGATGACTTTACCTATTTTTCTGCATCGGAAATTATTCCATTTCCACCCCGTTTCCTCATTTTATTTCAGTTTCTACAGACAGAAAACCTGAAAACATGATCTGTTGGTAACTCTTGAGGATTGAGTTTGAGCACCTCTGTAGTAGGGTTCAAAGTCATAAAATGGTAAATTGTAACTTACATAATGCTTGGAAACATACAAGGATATAGTAAATCAATTAAAACAAGCAATTATGATATTTTTTTTAACATAGATATGAAAGTGAACAGAAGGCATGTCCCTGTTGGTCACTGTGTGGTGGCTTCCAATAACATTTCTAATATTGAGTTAAACAATAAGGGTTATACATAGGGTCTTTAATAAATATATTTATGTAAAATGCATCTTCATGGTGACATGTTCCGATTTACCAAATACTTGCAGATCTCTCTTTAAATCAGGTCTACAAGATTTTTTACTCCACTTTGTCTCCTCAAAGTGGCAGAACAAGTTCTCTGTCCATCACTAGTCAGACATGAAAGTACTGTCATCCCACGTCTAAATCAGTGTTTGTCAGTTGTGGTCTATAGGCCACTGACTTCCCTGAGCTAGCTGGTGGTTCACATGTTACAGTTGAAGCTGAATATATTCAGAAGTGATATTATAGATGTCGTTCTTGTTCAGGTTTAGTTTAAACACATGGCTTTAGATTAGAAAGAAGAGGCTAGAGAATAAAGGCACAATGGGAATCCGTTCCCATGCAGCTATGTGTTTTTCTTGAGTATCTGGCTTTAAAAGACGAGCCAGCTAATTTGTTTTGCTGATGATTGATGACACACTTATTAACAATCTCATGCTACAAAGTTTCTCTGATGTGAAAATGTGTACTGAAGTTCTGCAGAAAGTGGCATCACATTCATCAAAAGAGCATTTCTATTGGAAAGATTTCTACTTAACCCATAGGGAGCTATACTGAGCAGTGCCTGCAATAAGGACAAACATTACACACACAAGTGTCCCAACCATAAAGAACAAATAAACATCAAATTCGGTATGTTGAAGAGAGAATAAGTGGCCTCACTGTTTAACTACTTCATGGCAGGAGGGTGTGAATTGTATATTGTTTTTTTCGGTAGAGATAGAGCTTTCTGCTAGTAACATATTTGAATAAATATATTTATATTTTAAGTCCACAACATATATTTCTATAGATAGAAAAATATGATTTTGCCAAAAATAGTTCTACAACTTTTACACTGTACTTTAGTAGCAACACAAACCAAGGCAGCTGCTGATTGTGTGGGGATACCTAATACACTGAATGAGTGATATAATATCACTCACCCAGTGGATTTAATGGCTCTGCAGCACCCACACACAGAACGACGGCTGCTGATATTCGTATGAACAGCCGCCGAGAAGCAGCCAGCAGCTTCTTACCCGTGAAGATGCTGGCTGCTGCTCCTCCATTTCAGTGGAGTGCTGGGAGTATGGCACTTGGCTATGAAGTCATAGCCAATCGCCATACTCCCATCCCAAGAAGGGAGGATGCCACCCTCACCTCCCGCCTTCTATAGTAAGCAGCAAAATAAGAGGTACAACGCCTAGGGTTTCCCCAGGGTTTGCATGGACCTGCACCAGGAGGGGATATATTATTATCCCTACAACCCTGGTTTGCGGAGGCCAGGGAAAGGAAAATAGTGGCAACTTTTAACTCTCTGTGATCCCAGTATGAAGGAACCCTAAGACCACATCCCATTATAAAAAAAAATGGTGTAAATAAATAAATAAAACTCACAGACACATAATTTAAAATAATGTTTAATTGAATAAAACATTCACCAAAATCCCTGGCAAGCAGGCATTTTCATTGAAATGGGGGATGCTTTCAACATGATGGGCCTGATTAATCAAGGGACAGATATTGAGCGCCATGTGAGTCTGTTTCAGAATGCACATAATTAGGGTCTACGCGCGCTAAAACTTGACCAGTAGATCTGAAGATATGTGCGCTAGTGAATACAAGTGTAGGTCTTCTCTGCTCTACTACACAGGATACTGCAGGATACAGTCAAATACCTGTGTGAAATATAAATTCTCAAAAGAACACACAGAAAAAAAAAAGTATTCAATTATTGTCACCTGTCAAGGAATTAATGACAAAATATTGAAAATAAAAAATAAATGTGTTTTTTTTAAATATCTTTTTTCCATTGAATACATTTATTAGAATGTTATGAATATCTAATGTACTTAAAATACATTTTTGCAGTTGCTACTGATTGCATACATATGTCCTAGCATGCATACACAGCCGTCATCACTAGTAATCTGCACTTAGCCAAGACCTGTAGCTGGAGCAAGAGATACGGCTGAAAAACAAGTAGCCCAGAGCATGAATCGGATGCTGCTGCATGCGCTTGAGTTTGGCATGCCCTTACTGTACAATGACTACGGCCAAATGCCCCTTCCCCACCCCGTTTTCTTGCTGATATTGACAGCTGTAGTAGGTGTCCTTTATGTTTGAAGATGAAATGAACGTGGCTGCGTTCTGTAGCATATAGTCCGGTTCATGGCATGTGCTGAGTGGTTTTGCAGATGATACGCACAAAATCACTGTTTTCCTTTCTTTATGAATCCGGCCCGATATGTGAAACGTTGGGAATAAAATGCTAGACTATTTCCTTGCTAGGGAAACATTCCACATATCTCTCCAGATTGTATAAGTGAATCCGATCTGCCAGTGAGCTGCTTTTAATAGAACCCGGGTAGAATAACCCGGGAATACCTTTCGTACTGCAGGGTATCTGGCTCCAACACGGTAATACTCTGGTTGCAACATTGACACACTATCTGGGTTATTCCTGTGTCCGTACCTCGGTATGAAAGGGGTATAAGTGTTCCTTTTTAACCACCTCAAATTTTATAAAGTATGATTATAAGAGAACTTGAAAAGAGTTGAATCCCTGAACAATATCAGAATGCACTTTTATTGCATTTACCATTCTTCTCCTCCTATATTATAATAGGGTGCTGCAGAAAGTGCATTATTACCACTTACAATAGAAACAATTTCTTTGCTTTCAATAGAGATGCCACTTACTCTTTTGATGTTATATACTTGTGTATCTGTTAGCGAAGCATTACTGGTGTCTGAGAGAGATAACCAATGAAACTGTGACACACAACAGCACCCCGAGGCTTACTATTTATCTTTGAGTTCACAATGCCTTCTAAGCAAATGCTTGGAAATGTATACTTCAATCAATTCTGAGTAGTATATCTTCATTTATACAGTATATCTGAAGGTCACTCTGAAAACAATTCCTTGCTTTAATACCTATAGTACTTCTTTATGTTATGCATTATTCATGCCGTGACAATTTCGAGAATCGGTTTATGTTGTGATTGTTGTTTTATTATGCTTTGAGCACAAATAGACATTTGACTCATTTTATTACTTTTCCATCCCAACACAGTTTTATTTTATTTAATGCTGTTTTTATTTGTCTTTGTTTACAGGTTAGTTGACACTTGATATTGTATGTGCTTATTATTTTTGTTTATTGTGCTTTAATCCACTGGATGCGCCTTCCACATTAAATCCTGCTTGCTACTTAACTGTAACATAAAAAGATTACTGCATAAAGGAAAAAGGGTTATGTATGTAACTTGGCAGGTTCATAGTAATTTTGTAACATTTGAGAACATTCCCTTTAGTAGTTTAAGAACTAAATAATATCAGAGAAAAAGCTGCTTCTGACATAATCCAAGCTTTGTGTGTTTGGTTAATTCAGTAAAATACCCAAATGAAACATATGTAAAATTGGCAGGGTGATAAAAGGCGATTCAGATATAAGCCGTGTTTAATGTTATCTTCAGGGTTTTTTATTGTGAACGTTATTGTGAAACATTGGTTTGCAAACAGTGGTTTGCAATAGTAAAGCCTGTATCAACATTAAATGCCGCTGGTCACAGTGAATTCCTTTTTAACTGAATTAATTTTATATCAAGTTAATTTGTCTAGCACAGCGTGACGTGTTTTATGCTACAACGAATATGACTAATGTTTTGTTAATAATTCAGTGTCTGAAATGTTGATCATGGCAATAAAGATAAACAGTAGAATATATATATATTTTTTAAAATATAAACACTGAAGACCTGATGCTGGGTCGGACAACCAAAAATTAAGCTGCTCATAAAAATAGTGTATTTATGCTTATATTCTGAGTCTGCGGCATCCAGCTCTGTAGCAGTAGCATATGCACCAGGTTAACAGCAAGCATACATACACCCAGATACACTCATACACACAACCAGGCCATAAGCACAACAACATTTTTTTTATATTTGTTTTGATAGTGAATTACTCATTCGTTATTATGCTTGATTTATATAAAATTATTTTAAAATATGACCACAAAATCAAATAATATATTCACAGTCAATGAAGAAAGAATCTATCAGCTTCAGAGGTGAATTCGCAAGCAACCAATCAGAAGCCACTAGTTACAGGGGCGCACGCAGGGGGGGTTTCTGGTTCTCCAGAAACCCCTCCCTTCCACGAAAGAACGGTACTGTACAGCAGCTGCGGCGCTTTCAAAGAAGCGTCCGCGACAGTGCTGTATTATACTACAATACAGCACTGCCGTGGACGCTTCTTTGACAGCGCCGCAGCTGCTGTACAATTCAGAATCACCGAAATATAGCTGCCCTTAAAAATCCTGCGTTGGCCCCTGAGTTAGAGCTGGCGACCGTTATTATCATTATTAGCACAGATTTGCACCAGCCCTCAGACACTGATACAGCTACTGACAGCATATTTGCATCTACGTGCAGGTCTGTATCTGTTCGCAATTGTGAAAGCTCACCGTTACTGTACTCGGGCTAAGTTAGGCCGCCTCTATGGCCGTCTAGTGCACTTTAAGATGCACACCTAGTTTTGAGAAGCCTTCATAAACTAAAAGTGTTTCTTGGTGAGTGGTGAGGCAGAAAAATGTGGAGATGGTGAGGAGGGGGGAGCCAAGATGACACAGGGCCCTGAAGAGGACTATGTTTCCCTTTCTACCAGCACACAGTTTCACAGCAGAACGGGTGTGTGAAGAGTATGGGAGACACCCACCTATCATTCCAGAGATTTGATTATTTTGAGCAAGCTATGAATCTCTGAAATTACATTTCCATTTTTTTTCCAAGTGGTGTCTGTATAATTAATTACCCAAAATACTCTGAAATGTCAAATAAAATAAACTCTAAGGGGCTGATCTAGAGGTGGTTGCAAAATAGACAAAAAATGCTTAATAAAGCACACATAAAAATAGTGTATTTCAGCTCATATACAGAGCCTCTCGTTTCATCTCAAGAGATATCTCAAGATACTTCCTGCTCTGCTGTAACAGTATATGTGCCTGATTTACACAAGATTATCATAGTCAGTGTGTATTTGCACCCACCTGCCCTCTAACAACTGCAAAAGATATGCCTCCTAACAGGCTTAAATGCGTATTACTGCTGGTCTGCATGAGCACGCCCAGGGCTGCCAAGAGGAATTCAGGGCCCGGGTACAACAAATTCATGCGGCCCCCCTCATAGTCGAGTAAGTCCTAACGCCGGTGCAAAATTTTTTGGGGGTGTGGTCATACATTTGGGGTGTGGCAATGCGCCGTTGGGGCGTGGCTAGCACTAGATCCTGAATTCACCAGAGCGTCACATATGTCCCAGCACTCCAGACTTTTAAGACATCTACCACCACAGTGTAGTATACAAACAATGCAGTGTGTACACAAAGAGTTCAGTCTTGGCCTACACCTTACATTGGGCACGACACTCACCAAAAATTCCCATTGTCCCTACTAGAATCACAACATTTCACACACTCTGCTGCTCTCTCCTACCTGTTCTTCTCACTTTCACCACCTGTGGCTGCTGGTTTCTTTAGTTGCGGCTTGTCCGGATCCTGAAATGTTGGAGGACCTATTTGGGAAAAAAATGGCTACATTTAGAAAATTACAGCCAGCCCCGGCGTTAAATCAATAGCACCCACGATTAATAATTAGGCCTTCCTCCAGCCCCAACATTAAAATAATACTATTCACATTTAATAAATAAACCTATTTCCCTTCCTGCAAACAGCCCCAGCAATACCTATTTCCCGCAATCATCACTGCAATTAATAAATTCATTGTCACATTTAATAAATAGACCTCATTCTCCCTAAACTCACCCCCATATTCAATAGCCCCCAAACCACCCCATCTTAAATTAATAGTCCCCACTATTAAATGTGCCTCTCCCCCTTTTTTTTTTAACTCTGTGCTTCTCTCCCCTTTTTTATTTATTCTGTTTCTCTCCCCTTTTTTATTTATACTGTTTCTCTCCCCTTTTTTATTTATTCTGTGCTTCTCTCCACTATTTTATTAATTCTGTGCTTCTCTCCCCTTTTTTATTTATACTGTTTCTCTCCCCTTTTTTATTTATTCTGTGCTTCTCTCCACTTTTTTATTTATTCTATGCTTCTCTCCCCTTTTTTATTTATACTGTTTCTCTCTCCTTTTTTTTTAACTCTGTGTTTCTCTCCCCTTTTTTATTTATTGTTTCTCTCCCCTTTTTTATTTATTCTCAGCCTCTCTCCCCCGTTGTTTTACTCCCCCTTAATAGCACTGTCCCTTTCCTCCCCTTGCCTCTCTGTTTCTTTACTTACCTCCTGTCAGCTTCTTTCTTTTTCTCTTCTTCTCTTCTGTCTTCTCTTCTTTCTTCTAGCTGTGTCTTGTCAGGCGCTCCTCACTGACTGACAGGCGTGACTTGATGACGTCATGCCCGGCAGTCAGTGGGAATAGAGAAGAGGAGAGGAGGGACGCGGCGCCCCGGTCACGTGAGTATTTTTATTTATATTTATTTTTTTTATTGGTCCAGCTCCCCCCACCAACGATCCGACCCCCCCCCCCCCCCAGCTGCGGGGAAAAAAAAAAAAACATTTAAAAAAACGAAGATAGAAAAAAAAAAAAAAAAAAGGAAAAAATAAAAATTAGAACCGAGGGCTCGGCCCGGGCCCGGGTAAAATGTACCCGCTCCCCCCCCCTCTCGGCGGCCCTGAGCGCGCCTATTCTGTACTCGGCCTGCATTTGCACGCCTCTTCCCTCCCCTACCTCTCCAACCATAAGGAGGTGAGAATGTCAGATATGTGCAGGTCTGCATAGGCATCCTTTCACTTTGTGGGCATGCACAGTGAAAATTTGCACAATTTACGCTATACAAATTACCTTAAATAAAGAGATGTCTTTAGAAATCACATTACTAATTTATTGGAATCCACCTGCACACAATTAAAGTGTTTGAACTTTAGGTCAGACTAAGAGAAAATACATTTATCTAGACATAGATATAAAAGTTGCAAAGCATTAAAATATACAGTTATAGACTGAGGGGCTGATGCTGAGTTGGACCTATCTGTTTACTTAGCGTAAAATATGCTAATTTGTAATGCACATGCTCATATAACACAAGTGATTGCCTACCTCCATATGTAGATTTGGTACTTGCACCTACTTTCGCTTGTAAAGGAGGGACAGGGGAGGGAAGGGGTGTGCAATTGCAGACTGATTATAGTAATGTCATGTTTGCATTCTTACAAACAGAGGCAAATCCACACAGAGACATGTATATATCTGTCAGTAGAAGGTGGCTGATGACTGGTGCAAATACACCCTGATGATGATGGTTGTCAGCACTAGCTAACTGCTTCTGATTGACTGATTGCCCTCTGATGCTGATTGGTGGTTTTTTTGTATTGAACTGTCACGAATACTCACCTCTCCTCGTTCCCCCGCCGCTCCGTCGGACCCGGAAGCCGCACTTCCGGGTTCGGCGGTCACGTGATCGCTACCCCAGGGCGGGGAATTCAAATTGGACACACTATAAAAACATAGCTCTGACACTTGGTGAGTGTCAGAGCAACTTACCTGTTCCTGGCTCCTGATTCCTGTGTCCTCCTCGTTCCTGCTTCCTGTGTGTTTGATCTTCTGTGTACGGAACCTGCTTGCTGACCTCCCAGATTGCCTGTGCCCCTGACCCGGATTGCCTCACGCTCCTTTCTCTATACATTTATCTGCCTTCCTGTGTACCGACCCGGCTAGCTGACCTCCCTCCTGTTCTGGTGACCCGTGTACCGATCCGGCTTGTTTGACTCCGAGACTGCTTCCTGATTCTGTCTTCATTGCCTGCCTGTGTACCGACCCGGCCTGTCCGACTACTCTCATCTTGCTCCTACTCCGTTGTACTACATCTTGGGGCAAACCTGAGGACCGCGACCTGCGACTCCTGGTAGCAAAGCCCATCCCACCTTGCGGCAGTTCTTGGTGAATACCGGGGAGATCGTTAGACTCCGCACCTCAGGTGAGCCAGCGTTAATCAAGATTAGTAGTAAATCCAGTAAATCCGTTACATGAACCTACTTATATGATTTTGTGGCTTTATTTTAAAATATATTTTCTTTTGCCACTTTTATTCGGGCGTGAGAAGGAACCTCTGCTTCAGTATTGAGGGTTTTTTATAGTTAAATGAATCATAATAGCAAATGCATTTTTGCTATCAAAATAAATATTAAAAATCTTTTCTTGTGCTTATGACCTTGTTGAGTGTAAGTGTATCTGGGTGTCAGTACCCCTGACGTACACTTGGCACATATGCTAGTAATGCAGTGCTGGACACATCTTGAGAGACCTATAGCTTAGCAAAGGTGTTCAAACCAGTCCTCAAGACCTACCAACAGGTCATGTTTTCAGGATTGCTGTCTGTAGAAACAGGTGGGATAATTACTGACCTTAAAAAATAGATTAACTCACCTGTGCATGATTAAAGATATCCTGAAAACATGAACTGTTGGTAGTTTTTTAAGATTGGGTTTGAGCACCTATGCCTTAGCATATGGGCATAATGCACTAGTTTTGTGTGCAGCTTTTTAGTTAATATTTTTTGAATGCATATGCATTCAACTCAGCAACAGCCCCTAAGTCATACCTCCAAACATTTACAGTCCTGACAGCGGTACAAAATAAGCCACGCCCCCATTCATCCCAATCTCCGCTCCACCTATCTCCATGGTAACACCACAGAGTTCTGACTTGTGTATAGCAGAGGTTGTTCTTGTGTTCTGCGCATGCGCTCTATGCGGTCTGGACAGTGATTGGGACTTCACAGTAAGTCAGTTTTGGAGTGCATACCTCCCAACTGTCCCTGACTCGAGCGGGACAGTCCCAGTGAAACCAGGACTGTCCCGCTGGAATCGGGACAGTTGGGAGGTATGCCTTAACTGCACAACGAGGCTGCTGAAAATAAAGAAGAATAATCACAATTTAGAAAAACCAGCTACTTTTTCAGTTTTAGATTCTCACTATAGCTTAGTTGTATCACACTGATTAAAGTCTTTATTTTACTCTGGTGTAAACATTAAACATATACAACTTCACTGAAATACACTTGGCAGGTAAGATAACTGTGTAGGAATTATAAACTGTGTGCAATACTTTCCAGGCAAAATGATCATAGATACACTTTTTTAGAAAAATCAGAACTAGATACTATGCATTTTCAGAAAACATGCCCAGAAAATTGGTTTCTATGGAGACTTAAAATTATTTTACAATGCACTTGTTTGATGCATTTAAAAATAGCATTTATCACTTGCAGTCCTCCAATAAGTTAACCATTACCCATTGGCATAATGCATATTAACCTTTATGTTGTCATTATTTGTCAGTAACAAAATCTTTCCTTGCTCTCCATAGTTTATGTTTAAGAGCTAACTTACTTATTTTATCATTATGACACACACACACACACACACGAAGGCAGTAGGAGACGTGGTGGTATGGCATACCACCGTATACACCCCCACTTCAACCACTGTGTTGTGTGTTGTGTGTGTGTGTATATATATATATATATTTATACGTGCGACTTAGTAGGAGCATTCTGAGCAAAAGCTACCCTTCTACTGGATACAGGACTTTGACTCTCCAATGCCTGAAAGCAGTGGATAAAGTTGAAGGTTCATCATCATCATCATCATCATTTATTTATACAGCGCCAACATATTCCGTAGCGCTTTACAATTGGGGACGAACATAGTAAACTAATAAACAAACTGGGTAAAACAGACAAAGAGGTGAGAAGGCCCTGCTCCCAAGCTTACAATCTATGGGATCATTGTCTTTAGTGACCTTGGTGCCTAGATGCAGACAATGACCACCAAGCAGCTCCTGCCTTAAGCTGGGTACACACTACAGAAATTTCGACCAACTTTTTATGCCGAGCGATTTTACATGCGATCGATGGTCCGATAGCTCGGTCCATGGTCAGCATACACACTAGCCTTGTTTAGGATGAGAAAGGGAAGAGCGGACGTCCCTTTAGCAACTTTTTACAGTCATGTTGTCATGAGCAATGATTTTAATTTCGTACAGACTGCAGCGACATTTGCGGGGAAATGTACGAGATACCGAAGACATTAGCATAAAGGGGCGGACTCTGCACTATAGTTAACTCCCAAAACAGCTTAAAAACAGAAGTCTACACTGTCCCTTCATTCATTCCCATTTGTAAACGTACAATCAGGCCCGGCGCTACCATTAGGCAGCGTTAGGCAGCTGCCTAGGGTGCTGGGCCTTGCAGGGGCGCCACTGAGGCGGCCATCGGGCATTGAGCAGGCATTGACCTCTATGCAGGCAGCAGCCGCTGCTCTAAAGTAACATCTAAAGCTGCCGGCCGCCGCACAGTTGTGTTAGTTTCAGCCATAATTACAATGTCAGGCTGACATTCACATTTATCGAGAGTCTCAGCAGCACTCCCACAAGCCGATAAGCTCCACCCCTTCCACCCGATAAGCTCCGCCCCTTCCATCCAATAAGCTCCGCCCCCGATGAGGCAAAGATAAACTATGGTGGGCTGCAGGATCAAACAGGCGTGGATACTCTTACCTGCTGACATCCATATGGAAGAAGGTAAGTGTCAGGGAAGAGAGAGGTAGGGCTATTAATGTTTTGGGAAAAAGGTCTGGGCTGTTAATTTAATAGTAGGGTGATGCTGCTCAAAACAAAATATAGTTGCATGTTATAAAACAAGTTTTGCATTTCTGCAATATTTAATGGCTTAGTGAGTGTTTCTGACATTTTATTTAAGTACTTACTGTATGCAATTATACATTACATTGCTATTTAATGATAAAAATAATGATACATTAGGTATTATGTTTTTCCACATTGCTCGGGGTTAATCATTTAATGGTGGGTGGGAACTATTAATTTGTGAGTAGGGGCTATTTATTTGGGGGTATTTAATATAAAAGTGTTGTCATGGTGGTGCCTATTTAATGTGGGACTATAAATTTATAATACTGGGATGATTTGAGGGCTATTAATTGAATGGGAGCAGGCAGAGTTTGAAGAGAAAAGGGGCTATTTATTAAATGTGAATACTACTTATTAAAGGTCGGGACTTTTGGGATGGAAGTAGGTCAATTTATTAAATGGAAATTCTATTAATTTAATGTCAGGGCTGTTTGGAGAAATAGGTCTATTTATTAAATGGGAATTAATTTAAGGTCTGGGCTGCTTGCAGGGAGGGAGGCCTAATTATTAAACTTGGGTGCTCTTGATTTGGGGGAGGAAGGCCCAGAGGGTTCTCTCATTGCTAAACTTTCCATAATTCATGTACCTATCCTTTATTCCAAACAGGGCAACAACATCCCAGGATCCAGACAAGCAGCATTTCAGTTTAAGCCACCAGCAGCTGCAGGTAAGGAAAGCTTCAAGAACAGGTAGGAGAAAGCAGGACAGTCTGCCAACAGTCCTGAATATGATGGGGCAGTCCTGATTTTGGGTTTGCTTGTTTTGCTCAGTCAGGACTTTGTCCCTGTTGCAAGAACAATTGTTAGGCATGTCCTACTTCACACTGCTCTGCTAGTGAAGAGTAAACAACATGCACCTAATAGTGTACGCAGCATTGCCTGTCTATTTGAGCATAGGAAGGGGTTGTAGAGCAGCCTAGCACTGTATAAAATTATAGCAACTCCCCTTACGTGATGGTCATGCCCACCCTGGTGGCATGGAATGGAAACTCCTCTCTACAAATCCTGTGTTTGTTCCTAAACAATAAATGCAGAATTTGTATTCATTTATTTTCAAAAGTCAAGTGTGTGTGTGAGTGGCTGAGAAGATAGTTTTGGGCCGAGCAGGGGCGGTAGGCTGAAGTTTTGCCTAGGGTGCTGTGAAACCTGGCACCGGCCCTGCGTACAATGGCTACAAAACAAGAACAAGCAGCGGCACTTCTCATGCTTACTGTGGCAAGAAGACTGCTGGTACGGAACAGAAGAGAAAGAAGGAGAAAGAATAGATCTTGTTGGAGCAAAGAGTGATTCAAGAGGAGAGATACGTTCTGCCATATGCCCCTGCTGCAGGAGATACGGGACAACAACCCCGGTGATTTCAAGAATTTTCTCCGTATGAATGATTCAACTTTTCAGGAACTGCTCCAACTTGTAACCCCTCTCAGGCAGAGGGAGAACACCCATTTAAGGAGACCCATACCGCCAGAGCAAAGACTGGTAGCAACCCTAGGTTTTTTAGCAACAGGGAGAACACTGGCAGATCTGAAATACAACACGGCTATTTCACCTCAAGCTCTTGGCATGATAATTCCTGACACCTGTGATACTATCATTGAAGTTCTCAGTGACCAGTATATGAAGGTTTGTGAAAAGCAACAGTATTTATTGTAAAAATATCGTTTTACATATTAACATATTTAACGTTGTAAAAATACATTTAACTTGGAATGTGCAAATCATAAATTGTTAGGACCAGTGCCACAGTTTATAAATGTTGGTAGTGCAAAATTTCGCTTGTGTCCATACCAGATGTGTCCCCAACGTAATGTGGCATCCTTACTGATGGTAATGGCGTGGATGTCATACAAGGTTGAGACATGCCGCTTTGTCCACCCATGGTCTGAAATGTGTATGCTTGTTGGTGTCTATGGTTAGTTGAGGAAAGACATGTGTCCGGCCACAAATCTTCAGTGGAAGCCCTACACATGACGTCTCACAGCAGCCGCTCCATTTCAGTTTGTATGCGCTTGCTACTACTTCTCATTTTGCTAGCTAATGTTGATGCGAGTAGCTCAAATGTGTCCTGTTCCTTTCTTGGTGTTAGCAGACTGTTAGCGCAATCAAGCATCCTTTCTGCTAGTGCATCACTTTCTGCTATTTCATGTATTCTGCGTCTCTTTCGCTTCTGATTTATTTTATTTGCCTGTCTGCAGTTAGCTGGCTTTCACGTGGGATAAATTGTTGTAGCATCCGGGTCTTCAACTTCCAGCAGGAGCCCATCAGACAGTAGTGCAGGCTGAAAAAGAGCAAACAAATGAGGGGATAAAATTACATGCATGTTCAAATGTAAACTATGTACACATCATTATGTTTCAGTTCCCATTGAGCGAAGCAGACTGGAAAGTGATAGCGGAAGACTTTGAGAGACTATGGAATTTTCCAAATTGCGGTGGTGCTATTGATGGCAAATATGTCCGAATCATGCCACCATCAAACAGTGGATCTTTCTACTACAACTACAATGGGTTTTTCAGCATTATTTTAATGGCCATCGTGGATGCGAACTATGAATTCCTATTTGTGGACATTGGGAAAAATGGAAGAGTCTCAGATGGTGGTGCATTGGAGCATACTGCCTTCCATAACAAACTAAAAAACAATGCCCTAAACCTTCCATTGCGGAGCAGCACTAAATATGGATTAAACTTTGTGTTTGTGGCAGATGACGCCTTTGCATTGCATGGGAATGTATTAAAACCGTACCCGCAAAGAAATATGACCCATGAAAGGCGTATATTTAATTACAGACTATCACGTGCTCGGCGTGTTGTTGAAAATGCCTTTGGGATTCTAAGCAACAGGTTCAGAGTTTTTCAGTTGACAATCAACCTGCATTTGGACAAAATCGACAAAGTTGTGATGGCCTGTTGTGTTCTGCATAACTTTCTGCGGCGTAAAAGCAATAGTGGCCGTACCACTCAGGTCAATGCGGAAAGTAATGGCGAGGACATGGAGGTAGTGGGCTTAACACCATTAGAGTGTGCTCACTCTAAAAACAGTTGTTCAGTGGCAAAATTAAATCGTGAGGCCTACCTTTCGTATTTCAACGGTGATGGTGCCGTACCATGGCAAAATGATTATATATGAATATTTATAAACATGTTATGCATTGTTATTGTGTTGTTGATTGTTTGAACATTAATAAATCTGTAACATTACAACATCATAATGTACTGTACTTACTGTGCCGCTTGCAGGTATATCATATGCTTGCTCTACCTCTGGGGATGAACTGCTGTCTGTGGGCATGCTGCTAATGAACGTACGTGGTGTTTCTTGGTCCTTCACAAAGTGTAACATATCAAAGTACCAGCGCTTTGGCACATACACGTCTTCAGCTCCTGATTTTTTGGATGCTTCAACTTTATTTAATTCTTTTTTATACACAGTCCTAAGGTTCTGGATCTTGCTTTTTGCCCATTCAACAGTTGCTCCAGGGTGATATGGCAGACATGCTTTTACAAGCTCTTGCATCGCCATGTTTCGCAACATTCTGTTAGAATACTCCTTGGATTTGGCTTTCCACAAACATGGGTGAGCCCTGTAGGTCTCAATAAAATCCTTCATTAGGTCAGCATTTCTTTCATATGTCACTGTGATTATCTGTTTGGGTATAATAAAAAAAAAACATAAGTCCCATCCGTGCTGTAAATTTCAACAATGCAAGTACACGTGTATGTATCAATCAGAAAGAACTTACTGTATATGTGAACGAATGTACAGCGCCGAAGAATCGTAAAATCCCTTCGTATGAAATGGTCATGAACGGGTTACAGTTATAGAAAAAAAACACTGATACACGAGGTTATTATACACGAATAGTCTCCACCCACAATGCTCCATTCTCTAAACAAATGCCCATGTCAGAGTGTATAAAAATTAGAGATGGTCACTGACCCCCCTGTGTTTTGGTTTTGTATTCGGTTTTGGATCTGGATTACCTTCGTGTTTTGGTTTTAGTTTTGGTTTTTTGCAAAACCGTCCATGCGTGTTTTGGTTTTGGTTTTGTTTTGCCATTTTTGAAAAAAATACAATTTTTTTGGTCTAAAATAACCTAATTTAGTGCTCCACCAGTTTCTTAGATAAGTGAGGTAATTCTAAAGCTAATAAATTATGAAAAAACAGTTTAATCCCTGGTAGGCCGTCCTTAATGCGAACACTTGGCTGCAAATTATACAGTCAAACCTGGTTGTCTACCTCCTCCATCTTTGATTATTGGCAATGTAGCCATCGACTTTGGGTGTATATTACACCCTACACTTGTAGTTGAATATTAAAAAAGCAGCCTGCACAGACTGTGGAGCTAGAAAGTAAAATTAAATGGACCACGGTACTTTGGTGGCTATCTATGCCCCCCCCCCCCCGCCCTTCACTTGTAGTTGAATATAAAAAAAGCAGCCTGCATAGACTGTAGAACTAGAAATTTGAATATACAAAGAAATGGACAAAGGCAGTTTGGTATCTGTCTGCATCAGATCCCCTCTCCACTAGGAATAAAATAGAAAACTATTCAGCCGTTATATAATCTAGAATATAAATAGAAATTGAGAGGCAATTTGGTATCTGTCTGCATCATAATATTCAACATCCTCATTAGCGCCCTCGTCACCTCCATAAATCTTCCCCTCATCCTCTTCTATTTCCAAAGTGGCATCCTCAATTTGTGTATCAGCGGCTACACTCGGGCTGTTCAGGTACACATCAGCAGAACTGCTGAAAGGGCCCTTCTTTATGGGTACACTAACAGAATGCTTAAGATTAGACATCCCACTGTTGGATGGACTCTCCACAGGGATCGGTGTCATTTCTGATTCAGAGCAAACATTATCCTCCAATGCCTTACTGTTATCTTGCAGCTCGGTTTTGACGCGTAACAGTAGTTGTGCACCACTTGTAGGCTCAGTAACATTTTTGGATCTGCCACTAATAGCCAAAGGTGAAGGCCTCATTCTCTCTTTGCCACTGCGTGTGTAAAATGGCATGTTGGCAATTATTTTTTATCGGCACTTAACTTTTGCTCAGTAGCACTTCTTTTTCGCTTCAACACAGTAAAAAAAAAATTTGATTTTGTTTTTTGGACTGATTTCGAAACACTCTGTAGTTTGACATCGCCTTGCCCAGATGACGTACTGAGAACACTAACATCAGGACTGGTGACAGAACCTGGTTGCTCATTCTGCTCATATGTGGACTGCTTTGAATCCATTCTGAACGCAAAGCACTTATAGTGGTAAAAATTATTTGGTAAAATACTGCTGACAGAAATGACTTTTGACAGCCAGAAATATTTATGCACAATTATGGGGGACACCCCAAAAGCACTGAGAAGTGCTAAAAATTATTTGGTAGATACTGCTGACCAATATGACTTTTGACAGCCAGAAATATTTATGCACAATTATGGGGGACACCCCAAAAGCACTGAGGAGTGCTAAAAATTATTTGGTAGATACTGCTGACAGATATGACTTTTGACAGCCAGAAATATTTATGCACAATTATGGGGGACACCCCAAAAGCACTGAGGAGTGCTAAAAATTATTTGGTAGATACTGCTGACAGATATGACTTTTGACAGCCAGAAATATTTATGCACAATTATGGGGGACACCCCAAAAGCACTGAGGAATGCTAAAAATTATTTGGTAACCACTGCTGACAGATATGACTTTTGACAGCCAGAAATATTTATGCACAATTATGGGGGACACCCCAAAAGCACTGGGGAGTGCCAAATATTAAAACAAAATAATAAACCTCTATCCTCCTCTCTTCTCTAGCGATTTTTGTTAGAGCAATTGCAAGAAGAATATTGTATTCTCTGTCCCTGCTCTAATTAGCCTATGACTACACCCTGCTCTCTCCCTCTGTCAAATGGCGATGGATTGCTGTGGAGGCGTGTATTTATAATCTTCAAGTATAGCGAGAACCGAGCCCCGAGATCCGACGACATCACGATGACGTTCGGCCTCGATTTCGATTCAGAGCGGGCGGGAGAGTACCGAGCTGCTCAGCTCGGTACTCGGATAGCCAAAGTTCGGGTGGGTTCGGTTCTCGGGGAACCGGACCCGCCCATCTCTAATAAAAATTATAGAGGCGCCTGTCTGGCGCAGAGGAACGTGAGAAGATGGAGAATAAAGAGAAGGTGTTAGTGGGGGTGGAAGCAATGGAGACGGAGACGCAGGCACAAATTGTGCCGGAAGGGCCAACAAATGTAGGAAAAGTTACAGAGGGGGATGGAGATGCTCAAGAAGATTGTACTGCAGGTAAAAGAGCAAAGTCAATGAGCCCTAGAGAGATGGAGATGATGGTAAAAGTACTGGACCAGTACGACTACGACTGTCAAAAGCGAAAGTACAGAAAAGTGAATAATAGAAAGGAATTGATAATGCAAAAACTACTGCGATTACTGAAGGAAAAACTTGGAAAAAAAAGAAATAAATTCCAAGTCCAGAAGAGGTGGTCGGACCTTAAAAATAAAGAGGCAAGGAGACTGGAGCGAATCCGTAAAAACATAAAAAAAAGTGAGTAGCACGTGTAGTCGTGTAGTGTACCTGTTTGAAGGACTTTATGTATTTCATTCTACTGTCACATGAACCAATGCAAACGTATGATTATTGTTTTGTCAGAAGCAAGAATTAACGGTGACAAGGCCACTGTAGATACCATAGATGTAATAACACCTGTGATAAAACGCGAAAAAATAAATGTGTCCGAGGGACCGCAACACAAAGTGATCTCGAGCAGTGTGCAAGGTGAGCACATGTCAGGTGTTGGAATAAAACTTGTATTAATTTTATTACAGAGATAGAAGCGAAATGGTAAAACCTGTATTTTCTTGCTTCATAGTTACCATCGTCATATCAGACGAAAGTTCGGAAGAGGGAAAAAATGTCGCCGAGCTCTACGATCATTTGAAAAAAATGAAAGACAATATTGCGAACATTAAGAGAAAAATCAAAATCCTTGATAATACTTTGGATGATATGTATATGCTGTTTGCACCTGTTGTGCCACAAACCAGTGCCACCATTTCACTGTAATACTACTTTTTTTTTCACTTTTCATATTGTACTAGAGAAGTTGAACATTGCTATTGTTTTTACCAGCAATAAAAGTTTTGCGTTAACACTGTGTGGTTTTTTTAGAGTATTTCAGACATATTGGGGCATATTCATTATGTAATAAAGGTTATTATGGCGTTATAACTTTCATAACTTTCATAGTTTTGAAACTTTATAAAGGTTAATGAGAAATGATTGGCAACATACATCCAAAGGGTAATAACCCACGTGCTTTCTACACGTGTAACAGTCTACAGCCAGACAGGTGCAATACACATCGTTACAAAACACAGTGATGTGCGGATTACACACCACGTGGGACTGTAATTGACATAAAAATTTACATACACACGCCCCCCAGGTCGAGGAGGTATTGAAGGATTGTCGTGGATCTGTCGGAAGTCTATACACACTACACAGTGGAAACAAGATTGGAACGAAAATATTAAATGGTACGACCAACCAAGTGAGGCGACAATCATCCATTTGGGCAGACTTTCGACCATTGTGTAACTGTTCACACTGACCCGACTTTTGAACGAGCGGTCGTATGTCCGCTGTTTCAGCCGATTATTGGACGAAAACAGTGTAGTGTGTACCCAGCTTTAGTAGACAGCTCGTGAGCACTGGACTGGCAAGGGGCAGTTATGTAAGAAGTCAGAGAAATATGTGGGCGATATTGTGAGTCAACACAGAATAGCCACTGCCTGGGTTGAGGCTGTGACCAAATGTCTCAGGCCGAAGAAGTAGGGGGGTTATGATTCAACCTGCAGTATTCAAGAATCACAAAGCCTCTTACCAACCTTTCCAGAGTGGCTTCCTGTGGAAGAAAGAACCACATAGCCACCGTGCGGCCCAATATATCTTTTAAGTGGTTAGAACTTCTGCCTCACAGCAGTATGTTAGGAATTTTAGACTGTAAGCTCCTATGGGGCAGGGACTAATGCGAGTTCTCTGTACAGCGCTGTGGAATTAGTGGCGCTATATAAATAGCTGCTGATCATTATGATACTTTTGACTAAATTAGCCCTTTGACCTCTGAGTATGAGATGGCTTTCCAGAAATTAAAAAATGCTTTACAGTACTGGAGAATGCAGATCCAGAGAAGCCCTATTTAATGCACATTTATGCCTCCACGGAAGTACTAGAGACAGTCCTATATTAGGTGCATAAAGAAAGACTGTGCCTAATATATCACATGAGCAGGGGGCAGGTGCCTAGTTAACACAATTACCCGGTGCTCAAACTCAAATGTAATCGCTTACAATTAGTAAGAGATTAACAAAAAGAAATTCTTCTGCTGCCTTGATGTTTTGTTAATGAACCTTCTGGATTCATTATTATTGGGTATCATTGCTTTCAGAATTAAATGACTATCTAATTGTCTTTGCCAGTGTTGTCATAGGGTGGTACTTCTTGAACCACAATCTTGACTGCCAAATGAGATATCTACACATAATTTATACCAGCTTTCTCCTATTGCACCATGTCGGATTCCTTGTTTTTATTATTTGACTGTTTGAATATAGAAAGTTGCAGTTTCTAATCACGTATATTAGACTAGAGAGCATTGATTTGTTTGCTGGAATTGACATGGAACTTACTGGCAGTGTTTATTGAAAGTTAATCTGTTACATCATCATCATTTATTTATGTAGCGCCACTAATTCTGCAGCGCTGTACAGAGGATATGCCCCATTGGATCTTACAGGAAATTAACCTACCAGTATGTTTTTGGAGTGTGGGAGGAAACTGGAGCACCCAGAGGAAACCCATGCAAACAAGGGGGAACATACAAACTCCACACAGATAAGGTCTTGGCCAGGAACTCATGACCCCAGCGCCGTAAGGCAGAGGTGCTAACCACTAAGCCACTGGGCTGTTCATTGAAATGTTCTTGCAATTGGCCTTTCCATTTTTTTTTTGCAACCATTTCAAAAATGATGCTGTAAGTTGTTATAACTCAATTATTATTATTAATGTTGTCATTATTCTTCCTATTATTAACATTTATTTATATAGCATCAGTATACTCCTCAGTGCTTTACAGTTGGCAACACACACTTTAGTAAAAGAAGACTGAGTATTGCTAAACAGATAAAGATTTAAATAAGTAGTAGCTAATCTATTTAGGTTTCTGTTATTTTCTCTGTATCTTTCCATTTTCAAGATATCACAAGATCACATTGTAACATGATTTTGTCAATGGTAATGTATGCCTCCAGATATACTTGATTGTGTGCTCTGCCTTGGCATCAACAGATTACTCCCAGAATGCACTGCAGTTTGCTCTCTTACCTCTTTCCCTTGTCACTACAACTGTGTCACCTCACCCATTTGCCCTACAGTTTGTTGTTTGCTCTTGACATGTGCCTACTTGATAACATGTAACTGCTTATCTTAAAACTATAGAATTAGGGTGCTTAATGACTGATGGGGCTGCTGACAATTCCTGGTCCTGGTGTCTGCGCTTTCCCCACAATAAATACAAGCAAGCATTCTCTGTGCCCAAAACATGGTTGTCAGGCTCCTTTTAGAATACTAAAAACAAACGAGAGAAGACAGGTGAGCAACGAGGTGGCCCTTGTTATTTCTGAGCTGGTGCATGTTGCCACAGGGTGCCAGTACAGCAGTGCTATTGGGGACTGTACATCCCACATCAATTTCTGTCACTAGCAATCCAGCCGTGTGTGCTGTAAGCAGGCATACAGCAACGAGAAACAAAAATGTACATGAACAGGCTAAATGAATGTGGAATCCAGTTTATTTTAGACCTGCGTACCCCGAGGGGCTATGTATACATCATTCTCTGTCACTCTCTATCACTGTCAGCCTGCAATGTGGGGTTATACAGAGCTGGCAGGAGCTGCAGCACAGAGCCGATAGATGCGTGCTGGTTCCATTCCTCTCCAGAAGCATTGTCAATGTCATAGCGCTGCTAATCTACCTGCTATTGTGCGCATTTCTTATTCATATTTTCAGATTTAACTCTGCTATATCTTTCTCTTAATCCCTGTTTTTTCTTTTTCTTTGCTAAGACCTCAGGAAGAATTTTGAGAAGGAGCCAGTGTCGAGGGAAGTGTTTCTGGATCAGGAGGTGACTCTGTTATGTCAGCCACCTGAGGGGATACCTCCTGCAGAGGTGAGCGCTACAAAAGTGTCATCCAGTATTACTCCTCTGCGCGCATCTCTTACACATAACTAGTTGTCAAGGGGAGTGTACGAAAATTAGTTCTATCTTGTTCTCCTGTCACATATCACCCCAGATACTACATTGCACCTGACTTTATCGGCTTTTGTTGCAGGCAGCATAATATAGATTATGCATATAATTATGTAAACATTCTACCGTGTGCTATCAGAGATCAGATAGGCACAAACAAATTGTGAATTTATTAAAGGCTGTCAGTGTTTAAGGGCATACTGCACAGGGAGTTAATTACCATTTACAATGTATCATCTGCTCTGACACTGGTGCTTTGATGTGCATACTTAAAATGATCTGTATGTTTTGGGTTTTTTTACTCTAAAAGTGCATTGACATAATAATACAGCTACAATAGAAAAATAATTTTTCACAAAACATGGAGAGCTGTGACAAGAGATCAACTGAGACTGGGAAAAAAAGAGGAAAATGAGAGAGTTGGGAGTAGAAACATATCTCCACAGATTAAGAGAAGACATATGGTAAAACACAAATATAGAATCGTCAGAGGTTTTTTTCTTTTAATTGTTGATTTTAGTTAATTCTCAAAACAAAATCAGTAAAATGTAGAATGGACAATCAGTTTCCCTTAAGGCGAAATATGGAATCTTTGGCTTAAAATACCATAAGTGTTTATATAAAGGCCTACGCAAATGTATGAGAATCTACTATTTGTTTGTATAGAGACAATCTATAGTCTGTGCCAACAGGACCCAGTCTGTGCATTATTATGGCAGCAGATAATTATTCAGATTGCTTTCATTCACAAAAGAACATAATCCGATTAGTCCTGTTTCTCTGAACAGTAAACTAAACTGTAGGATATCTCATATACACTTACCTACTAAATACAGAATACTGTTTTTATCAGTCTCTTACTAAATCTTTGAAGCAGCCCTTTAGCCTCAGGATTCCAGGCTTTGACCTGCCCAGAGCTGACTTTCACAGAAAGAGAGAGCACCAGCTTGTCACCAAAGCCAACAAACCCAGAACAGAACTGAATTACTAGAACAGGACCCAGCTTCTCATTTCCACCACGACACGACAGGACACTGAACATGACTTTCAAGAAAGTTGAACTGAAAATAAAATCCAACAGATACATACAAAAATTCCCTCGGTCTATAAAACAGATAGAAATCCTAGGGGCATCATTTTTTTTTACTGACTTTTCCTGGCTATATTCTTACCTGACCTGAAATGACTGTTGTGATCTAATGACCACACTAATGCTGTCTATATGTTATATGGTCTACAGTCACTGGCTAAATTGGAAACAGTTCCTGTCACTCAGAAACAATAACTGGCTCTGGACCAAACACAAACTATTATTATTATTATCGTTTATTTGTAAGGCGCCACAAGGTTTCCGCAGCGCCGTACATGGTACGAACAGTAGACTGTACAGGGTAAAACAGTACAGAACAATAAACACAAAGTACCAGTACTTCAGAAACTCCAGGCAGGCAGAAACAGTAGAGATGGAACGGAAGAACAGGTAAGGAGACAGGAGGGAAGATGGGCCCTGCTCATACGAGCTTACATCCTAAGGGAGGGTAAACAGAATCAGGCACAGAAGGGAGCCAGTGAATCAACGGGGAGAGAGAAAGAGGGCAGGGGAGAACCAGAAGAGGTGAGAGGTTAAGTGGATGGTTGGTAGGCCTTAAGGAACAGGTGAGTTTTAAGTGCCCGCTTGAAAGAGCACAGATTGGGTGAGAGACGAATGGAGCAAGGGAGGTCGTTCAAGTGAAGGGGGGCAGCACGGGAGAAGTCTTGGATTCTAGAGTGGGAAGAGGTGATCAGAGTGGAGGAGAGGCGGCGATCATTGACCGAGCGCAGGGAGCGGGCGGGAGTGTGAATGGAGAGGAGGTTAGACATGTAAGGGGCAGTAGACTGAGAGAGAGCCTTGTAAGTGGTGGTGAGGAGTTTGAAAAGGATTCTGTAGGGGAAGGGGAGCCAGTGTAAGGAAAGACAGAGAGGGGAGGCAGAGGAGGAGCGGCGTGAGAGGAAGATGAGTCTCACAGTCGCATTGAGTATAGAGCGGAGGGGGGCAAGGTGGGAGCAGGTGAGGCCAGTAAGGAGGAGGTTGCAGTAGTCGAGACGGGAGATAATGAGAGCATGGATGATAGTTTTGGTGGCGTCTTGAGAGAGGAAGGGACGGATGCGGCCAATGTTACGGAGTTGGAAGCGACAGGCTTGGGCAAGGGATTGAATGTGGGGGGCAAAAGAGAGAGAGGAGTCAAGAGTGACTCCTAGGCAGCGGAGTTGGGTGACAGAGGAGATAGTGGAGTTGTTAACAACGATAGAGAAGTCATGGTGGGAAGGGAGTCTGGGTGGGGGAAAGACAATGAGTTCGGTTTTGGAGATTAAGAAAGCGAGAGGACATCCAGGAGGAGATGGCTGAGAGGCAGTCAGTTACACGAGAGAGGAGGGAGGAGGAAAGATCAGGAGAAGAGATGTAGAGCTGAATATCATCAGCATATAGGTGATACTGAAGACCGAACGAGGAGATGAGAGCCCCAAGGGAGGAAGTATAGAGCGAAAAGAGTAAAGGGCCAAGAACAGAGCCCTGAGGGACTCCAAGAGGGAGAGGGGAGGGGGTGGAGGAAGAACCAGACGTGGATACGGAGAAGGAGCGATTAGCAAGGTATGAGGTGAACCACGCATGGACAGAGCCAGAGAGGCAGAGAGAGAGAGAGAAGAGTTTGCAGTAGGAGGGGGTGGTCCACGGTGTCGAAGGCCGCGGAGAGGTCAAGGAGGATGAGTATGGAGTAGTGACCCTTGGATTTGGCTGATAGGAGATCATCGGTAACTTTAGCCAGGGCTGTTTCAGTAGAGTGGAGGGGGCGGTAGCGGATTGGAGAGGGTCAAGGA
The DNA here is from genome assembly GCF_038048845.1 of Mixophyes fleayi. NCBI lineage: Eukaryota > Metazoa > Chordata > Amphibia > Anura > Limnodynastidae > Mixophyes > Mixophyes fleayi. The sequence continues at coordinate 202,858,044 of NC_134405.1, forward strand.
GAGAGTTGTCAGAGAGGTGTCTGGTGAGGCGGCTGCAGACAATCCGCTCAAGTAATTTGGAGGCATATGGGAGAAGAGAGATCTATCTAGAAGAGAAACTATCATTAGAGTGTCATTTAAGGACAACCTTTTTCCCCATACGTCACAGAACAGAGGGATATATTTTTCCAGTACTACACTATGAATAAAGGATTTAGTGGCACCCCTGTCATGACTTTTATTATCACTTCCAGAAGAACAAAAATAGGATAATATTTTGTGTCCCTGTTAATATATGTATACATTATGCATTACCCTTTTAGTGTACATGTGTCTACCAAGCTGGTATGTACTAGTGACTAGGCCTAGTGAAGTTATGAAGTTCAGTAGAGTCTTCTAATGTGATATAACACATCTATTGATCAGTCTTTCTGGTAGTCATTGCAGAGTATAATGGCCATGTAGCTAAGAATAGACACTTTGCTATTTGACACCCAATTAGCAACATGTCCATGGCCACACTATCACTGTCAGCAATGCATCCACCATGGCTTGTGACCAGTCATATTGCTTTTTGGGACAAGCCTCAGCTTTCTGTCCAGGCACACTCTTTGAGCTTGACCCTACTTTAAGAATGTCTTTCTCCTACCATACAAATGTGAACCATATTACCGGGTTATCGAAGAATATTAAAATATTTGGAGGTCACTTGACCCATAGAAAGTCTTCAGTAGTCCTGTACCTCTCCATTAGACTGACAATTTGTTCTGCATTTTTCTGTCCATTTAACCTTGGCATTAGAGACCTGGGGGTAAATGTATCAAGCTGAGAGTTTTCCGGCGGGTTTGTAAAACCAGTCAGATTCTAGCTATCATTTATTTAGTACATTCTACAGAATGATATCTAGAATCTGATTGGTTGCTATAGGCAACATCTCCACTTTTCAAACCCACCGGGAAAACTCTCAGCTTGATACATTTACCCCCTGATGTACATACATGTCCAACACCAAGTGAACTGGATAATACATATACATCTGTGCCATATCATATGCACAGTAATTTGTGTACAGCTATATTAAATCCAAACTGTGCTGGTATTTTTTAAATAAGGTTTGGAGCTGAACATGTAGTAGTTGGCACAGATATCTTCAGAGTCTGAGTTTAATGGCCTTATGGTTTTCACAAGAGGACCATAGAAGGGAGTGTGAGGTGACCATGGACTGTCATTCCAAAGGAGTCCTACTAGGAGGCTGCTGACTAATGGAAAACAAGGTACAAGATTACAAGACAGGAAATGATTATGGACTTTAGCTCAGCAAAATAACTTTTTCAGGCACAAAGTAAATACAACTGAGGGCTTTATATAGGAAGCCAATTACCCTGATTCACCACAGGAGAACACAGATGAAGGCAACAAGGTAATCAAAGCTCAGAAAGGATTAGAAGGCAAAGAATCCCAGAGCTAGTGGCTGATCAGCAGATCAACTGTTTTTGCACAGTGAGACCATGGGTAACAAATGCACACAGTACAAGTAGATGCTGTTACATGACTGAAAGCGATCACTAACCACAAGGAACCTCTGGAGACATGCAGGAAATGTACTCAGCCTATAGTAATGCACCTCTTCAACAGCAACACACTATTTACACTTCCTCACTTCACATGATAAATCAGTTTATATAAAATCAATAAATATGACACTAGAAATAAAAGTTCTATATAAGAGAGCAGAAGAGGATTAATACCAGGAGCCTAGTAGAGATACAGCCCCAGAATAAACAATTGGCATGCTTGTGCAATATGATATACACTTCCAAAGTAAAGAAGATAATATATATATAGTGTCCTTACTATCCATAAGCAGGAAGGATTGTCATGTTAACTTCTTTAATGTGAAAATCAAATCTACATCTCAGATGAAGTACTCCAAGGCACAGATATCACCAAGAATAAATCCAAGTTTTTATTTAGTTAGACCAGGGTTTCCCAAACCCAGTCCTCAGGGCTCCCTAACAGTGAAGGTTTTTCCGGATCACATGTGACATAATTAGGACCACCTGTGGATCTGTTACAATGTGTCAGTCAGTAATGAATACACCTGTGCTCCAGCAAGGAGATATGGAAAACCTGCACTGTTAGGGAGCCCTGAGGACTGGGTTTGGGAAACCTTGAGTTAGACCTTAATATTGAAATTGCTGATTAAGCATAAATGTAGACTTGGACAATGTTTATTAAAAAGGCTACTATATTGGAAAAAAAAAATGCATTTTCAGTGTATTTTTATTTCATAAATATGCAGAAAATATTATTAGTATAAGAAATAAAATGGCCCTGATGTTCAGCAAATATAACTTAAAGAGCACAAGAAAAACTTTATATATATATCTGTGGATTTGCTTTGCCAGGCTCATTAATGCAATGCAAGAAAAGAAGGATTCCAACTTAAATATATAATAAATGAAAATTATGTTTTAGTGATACATAATATGGCTCTATTCTCTATCTGACTATCTTTGAGGTTATGAACACACATTTTAAGTAATAACCTTATCAAAGAGACATATTCCAGCTCCAAATTAAATTTAACCAAGATGATGGTTACTTTTTTTACAGACATTATCACATTAAGCACTAGCACAGGTTGCTAAACAGTCCCGACGCCCATCTGCAGTAGGAGTAAGACAACTAGCACCACATCAATGCCAGAAAATAGATTTCAGTTGAATAAATAAATGTTAATAATAATTTTAATAACCTGATATGCACACACTGGGGTTTTCAATATGTTTTTTATGCATGTTTGTAAATATACATGTAACCCCCTGTCACTGTGTGTAGTGTGGGGTGCAAAGGGTACACAGTGCACCTCCTTCTTAAGCCCTGGCTAGCTGATGGGCATGGGTGTAAATGATCAGGGGGTCCCTGCACATGCAGGTGTTTCTTTGTAGTTAGTGGGACACAGGTAATGTCACTTTGGTGCAGTGTAATAGAAGTCACAATAATTTGGGCGCCAGACCATCTCTATAACAAACTCAACTCTTTATTTACACTCTTCCTCCAGCACGATAATCATAATGGTTGCAGCAATAAAGAAATATATGTACAGCTCCTTACTCTCTCCAGCACAGTTCTTAATGAGCAATACGAATATGGTTGCAAATATATCTCATTACTCCTCCTGCACAGTTCTTAATGTTATCCAGATGTTATGTAACATAAATCATTGGTCTCTCTTACACTCCATACTCACTGCAGATACCCTTTCTGCAGGGGCACATGCATGGATGCTAATAGGCAGGCAGCCTCTCCTCCATGCAGCTCTGACACACTCTGTGTACCTCTCAACTGCAGCTCATCCCTCCTCTGCGGGGATGATGTCTCCTGTGCTCTGACACGTCACTCTGTGTACTCTCAGCCTCAGGATCTGACACTACAGCTACCAGGCCTCTTGTAGCAGCCCTCACTCCAGGGCCTCTTCCATGCGAAGTGTCCCCCTCTCTCTTGGGTTCTCTATAGTGGCATGGAGTTCTCCCCCTCATCCAGGGCACACATTCCTTGCCCTGGCTCAGTCACCATGCTCAGACTTCCAGGGAATGCTGGGGGAGCCTGGGAGCTTCCACCCCAGGTCCCCAGCTACAACTCTCCTCTTGTGTCTCCCTTCTCAGTTCCTATCCCCCCTTAATGACAGCCCCTCCTTCCTCTCACTTAGTCTCACAGGCTGGGCTGGGTTATCACCATGGTAACCAGTTTATGTAACTTTTCAGAAACTTCTATCTTACCCTCTAGGTGACCCCTCCTCTATTCACTGAGGTAAAGGTTTAACTAAAACACCACTAGGGGGGTGTTACATTCTCCCCCGATTAGCTGGGCACCCTAAACTACACCTAATGGGGCTGCCTAGCTAATCTCACTCACACCTAACTCACATATGACCACACACATGTAAACTTTTCTTCATCACTATTGCATGAAAAATCACAGTGTAAAGTAATTACATACATAGCAATACAATGGCAGTATCAATATAAAACACATTTCACATTGCATACCCCACAACACCCCCAATGGATGTAAACATGTGAGTCACAGGTGTCCTGTTTTCTTTCAATGTACATTTAAATATGGCTTTATGCCAAAGCAATGTAGCACCTGCCCATGCCTGCCCATGTCTCCCCCCTCCTGGGTCAAAAAGAGACAGGTGGCTCTCGTGGGCCCCTCCCAACAAATACATCTCAGCAATATATGCAGGGGTGGCATTTGACCAGCGGGGTTGTCTTCCCCCCCTTTCTCTCCAACGTGGACGATCTGCCTTTCTTTGCTCCCCCTAATCCTCCGGAAGGGCAATATACAGACGTCACTTGCACAGCCTGCCTCTCTTTGCTTCCCCAAATCCTCAGGAAAGGCAATATACAGACTGCATTGTAATTGCACCTCACATGTTGAACCTTTTCTTCTTTTGCTTCCCACTCAGCTGGGATAAGTGGCACTACAAGTCTCAGCAACAAGCACACTGCTGCTCCATATACTGTCCTGGACAGAACTACTCAGCAAACAACTTGCTTTACCTCCTCATTACCCTTGGTCTCTGTTGGGCACCTAGAGACGGTCAGACATGGTGTCCCAAGGGTGTTTCTCCGGCTGGGCACACTGCTCTCAGTTCCTGTGTCCTGCAAGCACTTTCTCCATCTGTTGTGCTCGAGCCCCACGTTGGGCGCCATTATGTAACCCCCTGTCACTGTGTGTAGTGTGGGGTGCAAAGGGTACACAGTGCACCTCCTTCTTAAGCCCTGGCTAGCTGATGGGCATGGGTGTAAATGATCAGGGGGTCCCTGCACATGCAGGTGTTTCTTTGTAGTTAGTGGGACACAGGTAATGTCACTTTGGTGCAGTGTAATAGAAGTCACAATAATTTGGGCGCCAGACCATCTCTATAACAAACTCAACTCTTTATTTACACTCTTCCTCCAGCACGATAATCATAATGGTTGCAGCAATAAAGAAATATATGTACAGCTCCTTACTCTCTCCAGCACAGTTCTTAATGAGCAATACGAATATGGTTGCAAATATATCTCATTACTCCTCCTGCACAGTTCTTAATGTTATCCAGATGTTATGTAACATAAATCATTGGTCTCTCTTACACTCCATACTCACTGCAGATACCCTTTCTGCAGGGGCACATGCATGGATGCTAATAGGCAGGCAGCCTCTCCTCCATGCAGCTCTGACACACTCTGTGTACCTCTCAACTGCAGCTCACCCCTCCTCTGCGGGGATGATGTCTCCTGTGCTCTGACACGTCACTCTGTGTACTCTCAGCCTCAGGATCTGACACTACAGCTACCAGGCCTCTTGTAGCAGCCCTCACTCCAGGGCCTCTTCCATGCAAAGTGTCCCCCTCTCTCTTGGGTTCTCTATAGTGGCATGGAGTTCTCCCCCTCATCCAGGGCACACATTCCTTGCCCTGGCTCAGTCACCATGCTCAGACTTCCAGGGAATGCTGGGGGAGCCTGGGAGCTTCCACCCCAGGTCCCCAGCTACAACTCTCCTCTTGTGTCTCCCTTCTCAGTTCCTATCCGCCCTTAATGACAGCCCCTCCTTCCTCTCACTTAGTCTCACAGGCTGGGCTGGGTTATCACCATGGTAACCAGTTTATGTAACTTTTCAGAAACTTCTATCTTACCCTCTAGGTGACCCCTCCTCTATTCACTGAAGTAAAGGTTTAACTAAAACACCACTAGGGGGGTGTTACATACATAAAAGCCATATTGCTTTTATTAAAAACATTTGATAAACATTTGCGAGTTTGTTCAGTGTTTTTTCTATTTCCCTGTATTTAACTAATTTTGCAGTGCATATTTTTAACACTTTTTGTTCCTTGTCATTGCATATAATATGTATTAACATGATTGAAAACTTACATTCATGTCAATGAGATGCAGTTAAGAAGTGTTTACATATGTGTTTGATGTGAACAAGATAATAAACTCCAGTTTTGTTACAGATGCATTTTTTTAAATAAAAAAAAATGCAGATTTAACACACAAATAAAACACATATGAAACTCAAATATGAGGTTTCTGTTGGTGTTTTATGTGTATGTAGCTTTACATGTCATTTGGTTGAATGGTTGGATCCTATAGACTTAGTGCAGTTGGATGATGGTTGTGCAAACTCACAGTCAATTGCATTTTTTTGTCAGTCCCAAATAGATGTTGAACAGGGTCTTCCACTATCTTTGGTCCAAACACAATACAATTTGTGGCCAATTAGCTGTTCAATCACCTAACTCCAGCGGAATTTCAGCTGGTTCGGGCAACATAAATATAATTTTGATCTTTACTACTTAACGTCGTATTGCTGTAGCTCATTTGCTCACCAAAGATTTAGTCCTTGAGTATTTATTAATATGTTTATGGTTTAATTCTAATTATGGCAAGTTTTTTTTGTATAATTATGCAGTTTTACTTTGTTCTTAATTTTATGTCTCTTCTTTCTTTCATATCTCACCAAATCCATACTGTCTACTTCTACTCCATTCTATGCAATGTAAGGTGGAGTGGCTGAAGAATGAGGACACGCTGGACCCTGATGTGGATTCTAACATTTTCATTGGGACTGACCACAGCCTGGTATTAAGACAGGCTCGTCTAGCTGATACTGGGAACTATACCTGTGTGGCCAAGAATATAGTCGCTCGGCGGAGAAGTAATTCAGCAGCCATTACTGTTTATGGTAAGCAGGCGTTTACGGCGTGCAGTGTGATTGCTATCAATAATAGACTCATGATTGCACAAATTATCTAATAATAATCATTACAATTGACTTGTATAGAAAGGCATAATATCACCACAACTGAATATATATTTACAGTGGAAGTACCACAATATAAAACAACAAAGTAGCTGATGCAGAGTTGTTTGTTTTTCATTGTGGCATTTATGGCATAATTTCCTCCGCACTATATGTGCAAGAATTATTGAAGTGGTGTTCATTACTATCACAGTGCCAATTACCTTTCATCAACAGTGTGGCCACACTCATCTTATCGCTCCACTTCATGCTCCTCTACTGGGTCATCGGACGTTAGTATTTATTCAATGTGGGATATACAGCCGGTTACCTCTTTAGGAGTGACCGATCAGATGGTTTACTAGGTTTACTGTTGGTCTATGTAGTAGGTTCATCTGACCTTCTATATGTTCAGCTGTATTCCACTGGCCAGTGTTTCATATTTTATGGTTTATTTTAATAAAGTGTTCATATACATTTTTTAACCCACGGATTGGTTGTGTATTGATTGTGTACATCAGTTATCAGCGCTGTTGTCTGTTGTGTTGCATTTTTTCTTACTTGAGATCTCATTGATCTCTTCAGCTGCAGATACTGTTCTACACTTGGTCTCCATTTCTGTATCATCTCTCCTTGTGCCAAGTTTTTTTCGTTGCTTTTTCATTCTTGTTTGTAAAATGAGCATACGTTGGCTTAGTGGTTAGCACTCCTGCCTCACAGCACTTGGGTCATGAGTTCGATTCCCGAACATGGCCTTATCTGTGTGGAGTTTGTTTGTTCTCCCCGTGTTTGCGTGGGTTTCCTCCGGGTGCTCCGGTTTTCCCCCACACTCCAAAAACATACTGATAGGTTAATTAGCTGCTATTAAATTGCCCTTAGTCTCTCTCGCTCTGTGTGTGTATGTTAGGGGATTTAGATTGTACGTTCCAATGGGGCAGGGACTGATGTGAATGAGTTCTCTGTACAGCGCTGTGGAATTAGTGGTGCTATATAAATAAATGATGATGATTACTCTAGAAAAAAAGAGCATAGAAAATAACAAATTTCCCCCCATATGCAGAGCACAAGCTGTGTCCGCCTCTGCATCAGAAGTCTGGTTTACGGCAAGTCATCAGTAGCACTGCCTATTTGCTCCCACCCTGTAACAGCTACAAAGGACATGCCTCCTAACAGACATATATGCATGTTCTTGCAAGTCTGCAAGAGCCACACCTTTGCTGTACTATGTTAGAATGCCCCCCCCCCCTCCCCCACCTCTCTGCAAGCCAGTGTAACTGCCAGAAGCGCGCAAGTCTGCATAGGCATACATGCATGAGCCCATATTTTTTCTGGGTATGCACAAAGCAATTGCATGCAAGATACACTAGGCACACTGGCATACGTCCTATCAGCCCAGTAGTATGTACTCTTTTTAGCTAAGTAAATGCAAGCCTTTGTGATTCTATAATCATCTATAAGAGGCATCATGTATATCATAGTTGCCTACTCTCCCGGAATGTCTTGGAGACTCCGAATTTTTAAGAGTTCTCCCGGACTCCCGGGAGAGCAGCCCAACCTTCCACATCCTTCCCTTAGCTGGTGAAGTGGGTGGGGCAGGGCTAATTGTATCATACTGGCCCCGTCCCCTGCTGTAATAGGATGGAATTGGTATGTGTAACAGAAGGGCGGGGCCTAAATTCACGAGGCCACGCACCCATGACTCAGCATGGAGATCTCCCCTCCCGGATGGGAGATCTCCAAAGTAGGCAAGTATGATATAAATATACATTATTGCGTTCTTCATTTCCTTCAGTTGCCTCATAATACGATTTACTATTTTAGAATGACTGGTGCTTATGCTACAGAGCACAACCTTATTGCAATTATCTTAATTGTTGACAGCTTCTTGAAACATTTCAAGATATGTGGGATTATTGTAATGTGATAAAAATATTGGCTGCGTTATTCAGTTTGGTGGTAAGCTAGACAGTAAGAGTGAATTGTTTGAACCCTTCTGCTACATTATGCTGTATGGCATTAAACGATTCTGTTGGGTTGATGAACACAATCTGCTAATGTGTGTTGACATTGGCCGATCACACTATGGGGCCCTATAGGATCCATCTGTTTGGGCTGAGAGCTAAACGGTATGTGCTTAGCCAAGTTGGATATAGATATGCATTAGCCCATGCAAGGGCAATTTAAGACTGCCAGTAAAAGTGTTTGCATGATTGTATCCACTATGCATGTCAGTCTACTGTATGTCATAAAGCAACAGTTAATAGTATAAAGCCAGACAAAATTATTTAAATGAGAATGACTGACATTTTCAGGCACACAACAATAGGTGCTCCAACTTACAGTTTGTTTACCCTGTAAGGAGAGTTTCAATGACAGCCAGGAAAAACATCCCCTTTTTACAATACATTACAATATATAAAAAATAAATACTTTTTGTGAATTTTATTATAGTGTCACTGTACCCAGAAGTCCAAAAATAAACTGTTCCCTGTTGGCTGAGTAGTAACAGGTTACCGGTTCTGAGCGACAGCCTCTTATATTTATCATATCCTACTGTGTATGACTATGTGCTTTTTTCCAAGTTAATGGAGGATGGTCGTCGTGGACAGACTGGTCTCCGTGCAGCACGACTTGTGGAAGAGGATGGCAGAAAAGAAGTCGGAGCTGCACAAACCCGACACCTTTGAATGGAGGATCATTTTGCGAGGGTCAGAACATCCAGAAAACAGCCTGTACGACCCTCTGTCCTGGTAAGATATGGAAGCAGCACGTCTTGTGTCCGGTCACATATTTCATTGCTCTCCAGCTGTCTATCTGCCAGGATGTATGAACATGCCACAGGGAGAAATATTTTGATGGATAGATTGCTTTTCTGATATACCCAGGCTTACCAATAAAATGCTGAGCTCAGTACATTAAGATAATGGACCAGAGTTGCAAAAAGCATGAAAGTTAGCCAAGCATCTTGTAATAAGACAGGACTGTACCTGAAGCTAGACATTCATATGCTTATTACCAATTGTAGAGAGATAAACTTGTATCATATAGCAATAGAGAACACAAAGATATGCCGTATTGGCAGACTGAGACATTACTTTGTGCTGAAGACAGACAAGCAGAGAGCAATAGCTGTGTATGATGAAAAGTGGGGAATGGGAATAGCTGTGTTCTACTGAGTGCGAGAACAGATGGATCATTTAGATATGATATATGAGAAAAACCTGCTACTTGCATGAGATGGAAAGTTCATTTGTAGGGTGTGGTAGACCTGATTGGTTTATATCTGCTTTTCTTTTGATGATTGGCTGTAACAACAGTGAGTGGAGGATGGGCAGAATGGAGCTACTGGTCTTCATGTACCTCTGACTGCACCCACTGGAGAAATAGGGAGTGTACTCAGCCTGCCCCACGGAATGGGGGGCTGCAGTGCCAAGGACCTGACACAGAGACCCGAAACTGCACCAGTGAACTCTGCATGCACAGTAAGTGTTGCCTATCTGGAGCACTGGCACTGTAAAATGAGTTAGCCCTTTCAAAATGACAATAAAGCAACATTTAAAATATGTCTGTAAATGATCAGACGGTACATATGCATTAATCTGTACCTTTTCGTTTGAGATCCAGTAAACATTCATTTACTTCATGTGACTTATGTAGCCTAATTTCATAAAATAACATTTTCACTTTTGCCACTAGGTCTAAAAATAATTTGTCCATCTGTCAGTGGTAATGCATTTTTGTCCCTAGTTCGGTCAGTTCAATCATCATATATTTTATCCTGACTTCAAAGTGAATTGAATTGAAAATATTCCATGCTTATTAACTTTGTTCTCTATGGAATCAGTTCTCAAGAGACATAATTTCAGCTGCGAAAATGAAGGTGATGTTTCATGTTAGTAGATGAAACTACCGTTTTGCTCTCGGCAGTCCATGTAACTTAAAGATTGCTTACTTCAGGCTGCTAACTTCAGGCTAGTCTTCCTTGGGGTATATGTTAGCTGGTTGTGTAGATTCCATGTCATTTTATATTTTATTAGTGACAATTTTAGAAATATCTCTAAAGAATTTCAAATATTCTGCCAGAAAAGTAAAATAGATATTGACATCTGTAAATTGCATTTTTTTGTATAAAAATTCCCTAGTAATTATGTAAGTGAATAAGCCATTATTCTTCAAATTATAGATGTCTATAGGCGAACTAGGAAATGCATTCACCTTTGTGAAAAGTCTTTACACTTAGGTCTTTCATTGCTAGGCAACCTGTTTCTCATTTGCCTGCTCTAATGTTGTCTGTCTTTATAGTTGCTCTTAAAATCTATCTAAGCAGAAAACAAACCTGATCCTGCCAAGATAAATCATTTGCTAACATCTGCTGTACTGGAGGAGTTAAATGACTTTAAGAGATTAATTATTTGCCCCCCTTAAAATCTAATTCTGATTAAGTTCCCCCCAGGGAACCGAATGTTGATTTTTCTGCAAGTTAATATATTTTCTTTTCATGCAGCTGTAATCATGTCTTTGAATATTGTAAAGTCAATGTAGACATGTAAACTACTAAATACAATAGACTTCCATCATCGTTCATGACTCATTGCAGCGTTTTTTTAAACAACCTTATCTGACTTTCGCTCACTTTTAAATGGCACAAGACTGAAATGCAGGAAATGTGTCTTCTGTATATTCTGTGTGCAGGGTAATGTCCTCTGCTGTGTGTGCAGAGGCGGGTGGCTCGGTAAGGTCAGCAAATGCAAATAAATTCAGTCTTAAGGTAATGGTGATTTAATGCAAAAGATCAACTGATGAGACATGGGTAGGCAGTAATCAGACAAGACTTTGCTTAGGCACATGAGAGGTTTGCAAAAGAACCAGACTGATAGTACCTGCAGCTCACAGACACAGCAATCACATTCTGGTAAAGAAAGATGGGCATATTGGCCTTGTGCTACTTGTCGAAAAATGAGCCCAAATATGAGATAGAACTGAGCTGTAATGTACACTATGCAGAGAATAAAGGGGATTAATGTTACTCTGTGGAGTCTTGGCTCTGATTACTGCAGGATAATTTGAAGGAAATGGAGCGGTTCCTCTTACATTGAGAATATTAGAATTATTTTGTGCATTAGTATTATTATTATATTGGTATTACAATTAAGAAAATCAATCTCAATGGCACACATATTTCATCTATTCTAAACTGATTACATGATTACAGACAGTAGGGACTTTTCACTTATTGCCATATATCTCCTGCACAATGATTCATTTTGTCTCATCTATATTTCTGTGGGTGCTGCAGCTGTGGGCGCCCCTGAGGACGTGGCCCTGTACGTTGGAGTGGTGGCAGTGGCGGTTTTTCTAGTGCTACTACTAGCAGTGATACTGGTGTGCTGGCGCAGGAAAGAGGGCCTGGATGCAGATGTGGCTGACTCCTCCATTCTTACCGCTGCTTTCCAGCCTGTCAGTCTCAAGCCTGGCAAAGCAGGTGAAGTCCTGCAGGACCAAACAGCATTTTCAAAATGTATATTGCAATGTGTAGTAATTAGGGTAATTTATTAAGCTCCGCAGAAACAATATGTTTGCACAACTGGCTGCTTTTATGCACAACATGTTGTTGTTCTCTTAAGTAAGGTAATGTCATGTGTTTGTACTCTGTTTGCTTAGTTATGGAGTAGAGGCTACCTGCACTGGCAGGAGCAAATGGGCAAGTGGGCTGCAGGCAGCCTCTACTGGTGTCATGGTAGCCTGGTGCTGCTCAAATATAAAACGAGCATGGCATACGCTACTTGATAAAAACAGAGTGTTCCGTTGGCTGGCATATATATATATTGCTTGCTTATATATATAGTCTTCTATAAATATTGTTTGATGACCCCAATAATGTAATACTAGAATAGTTTATATGATTTAAAATACATTTCATATTTTTTAGAGTTACTTTGTTTTATACTAGTTTCTCAAAAGTTACTTACAACCAAATTCAACACATTTGTAGTTACTTCTATCGTACACATGCACATGATATATAAGTGAAAATGATTTACATTTTTTTTACAAAAAGTTGGTAATATATATTTATTATAGATATACTGGCATGCTTTATTCAGTAATTGTCATTATATTAACAAAAAAGTAGTACAACAACAATACTAAGTAGGATGTGTACTAAAGAAGTGGGGATAAAATATCAGATCAATAAACTACTAAAATATCTGTAGCCATGTTCAGATCGGACATCATTTTATTAAATGTTGGTATGATAGTCTATTGCATTAGTGGAAATTCAGGTAGATATGATTTGTGTTTTGTTTCACTAGGCCAGGCTCACTTGCTGACCATTCAGCCTGATCTCAGCACAGCTACCATGACCTATCAGGGATCCTTGTGCCTACGACAAGATGGGGGGAACAAATTCCAGCTAACCAATGGACATCTTCTACCACCTATGGGACCGGGTTTACCAAGGGAGCATAGCCACACACTGCCGCGTCTCTCCACACAGAGCTACTTCCGCACCTTGCCTCGTGGATCCAACAATATGGCATATGGGACCTTTAACTTCCTAGGAGGACGTCTGAAGATCCCAAATACGGGTACTCTCATATTTAGGTGTTAGCGTAATGACAGTCTATAAAAATTTATTTTTTCATATGTATTTATGTTTTCACCATTAAGAAAAATTAAACCAAGTAAATATATCACATTGTTAGTATTAACATAATATAATTTCAAGCAGTACAAAGTTCTTAGTTGTGGTGAATTTGAAAGATAAAAAAAGTGTAATATGTCATGATCGTGTAGATCTGTGCATATGTTTGTATATTAGTGATAGTCTGTCTACTTTACCTCAGGCCTCAGCCTGCTTATACCTCCAGATGCCATTCCCAGAGGAAAAATCTATGAAATCTACCTGACACTTCACAAACAGGAAGATGTGAGGTAGGTCCCTACAGATATATGAACATTTATCTGATGTGAAACCAAAAAATTTTGCTGACACATATTTCATATCATTTTAATTTTACCACACCGTATTCTAGGCCTAAACCCGTATATTAATAGGATCAACTGTGTCTTTGTGTCACAGCTTAACCTGTCCACTCACAGTTGGATTTACCTCTTGTGTTGCCATTGGCAATTGTCAAATTCATCTCTATTTCTCCCCAGAAAATAGAAACAAAAATAATTCTTCTACATGAGTTGTTTAGGCCTTTGAAGGATTGAATTTCATTTAGAAACGAGAACCATCTTGTTATAAAATAAATAAATAATAAGTTATAAATAAGAACTAGAATCAGCTAAGCATCAAGTGAAATGTCTTAGGTCTGGCAGCATGTGAGTGGTGGATGGTTCTCCGGCCAATCATTTCCCCACATGCAATTAACTCTGGACATGTTATGACTTCCTCCGGTTTTTAGCTATTTAAAATTGATCACATATAAAATATAGATTTACATACTTGCCTACTCTCCCGAAATTTCCGGGAGGCTCCTGAATTTCTCAGACTCCTGGAAGAGAAGGCATCCTCCTGGAGACGATGGAGGTGGGGCTTAATGATGCAATTTCGCATCACTAAGCCCCACCCTCTGCTATGAAGTGCCATGAATTTCAGGATTTCATAGCAGGGGGCAGGCTACTGTGACGCAATAGCATCATCACGCCCCCTCCTACCCCCTGTCACATGACTTCTCCAGGATCTCCCAGAGGAGAAGTTTAAAAGTAGACAAGTATGATCTAGAAATACAATGAAGTTAGTTCAGATGCATGCACATACCCGTACAGTAACAACCACAGACAGCAGCATATATCTGGATGTGCACTCATGTCTCACATCTTCTACCTTTCCCTTATCTTCTTGAGGTTACCTCTAGCTGGCTGCCAGACGCTTTTGAGTCCCATCGTCAGCTGTGGGCCTCCTGGAGTCCTGCTTACCCAACCTGTTATCTTGTCAATGGACCACTGCCTGGAGCCCAGTCCCGAGAACTGGACAGTGCGTCTGAAGAAGCAGTCCTGTGAAGGCAGCTGGGAGGTAGGCTACATTTACTGTATACCATCATTATGTAATTGTCACTGATTGCCTTATGAGGGAAGCTGGCTGCAAACATGCAACAGATAAATGATAGGTAGTGAATCACACATATATACAACTTGTTACCTCTAGAAATTAGCTCTCAGAAGAAATATGTGACATCTGCTGCCTTCAAATTTTACATCAAAATGCTTCAGTTCATTGACTGAAGGCTGCAATACCAACTTTACCTGGCAGAGGGCACTGTGCCCACAACATTTTCAAGTATTCGTAAAAGTACAGAAGTATTACTAATGGCTTCAAAACAACAAATTTTCCTTGGCAAGCACTGAAAAGCCATGCAGCCTACTGTGTTCTACTTATAAATGCGTCACCAACACGAGTACAAGAAGAATACAGGACAACCAGAAAAAGTTGAAATTAATGACAACATTACTCAGTATATAGTGCTATAAATAAAATATTAATGGCTGTTTGAGCAGGGCTATGCCTTGCAAATTCTCTATCTCTATCTCTCTTATTATATTTAGTTGGGACATACAGTATGTTACTATAAACTTACAGCTGTTTGAGCTAATAATGTAAAGTTACACTAGCAAAGAAAAAAAATACTTTGAAATTGACAATATTTTTGAGCAGTTACAAAATGCTATATTTACATACCTTATTTATGATGTATTTGCAGTAGAAATACCTTAGTAATATGTTACACCTTTATTCAACCTAGGATAGACACATGTGAGTTTGAAATCTACCTAGGAAATTCTTATAGAAATCATTGCTACTTACAAAATATTATTTAATTGTCCCTGTCACCTATACAAAGCGGTAGTGCATTATTTTTTAAGGGTTTTTAAGCCCCCCCCCCAAAATATATAGAGAGCTGCTGCGCATGCGACCGCGCATGCGCAGCAGCTCCATTTCGGCGATGCTGAATTGTACAGCAGCCGCGGCGCTGTCAAAGAAGCGTCCGCGGCAGTGCTGTATTGTAGTACGTATGGAAAATATTGATTCCTGACATTTTTCATGATAAGTCTACTTTTCCTTTGTAGTCTAAGGCTGGTATTTCCTAGCATTCCTAAGTAGCCATCATGGTAAATCACACTTCATGCAATGCTTAGACAGCAATGAAGGAAAAATAAATCCTTGTTATAAATAAGATATACTTCCCCTTTAAAGTGTATCACCAATACATAGAGTAAGCTGACATTTTGTGAGCTGAACCAATATTTATTAGAATGTAGTCAACTCACTATAGAGTGAGTGTCTCAAGAATATTAGTCAGGAGCCATGAAGACTGGATATGAAGTGCTCCAGTGATGTCACCGCTACCTACTAAATAGATTGGTTGAATTCTCATGACTATTAGTCCAGTAGACTAAAAGATTGCCTCCACTATGTGTAGGAGACGGGTGTTCTTTATGCAGTTGTGGTTTGCTAAAGATTAAGCTATCTCTAAAGTGGGCCACACATGCTGTGATATTGCAACCAATATCCAATTTTGACCAAGTGTATATTCCCACAACAACTGTGATTCCCGATTGGTAAATGTGGCCACTATTGACCTCTGCATTCAATCATCTTCTGACCATGCTAACAGGCCCCACTGAAGCTGGGAGAGGTCTGGCTGTTTGCCCTGTGTGCCAAATAGCACACAGGGCAAACATCTCATCCAATTTGGCCACACTCGTGGGTTGACAAATTGAATCTTGACCCATGTGTGGCCAGCATTATCTTACAGTCACTTTGATAAAGTAAAGCTGATATATAAAACTGAGGAATGTGGGTGTAAAATCTTGTGACTAACATTTGTGTTATGGCTGACGGCAAGTATCATAAACTTGTAGAACAGGTACAGGTAATATAGGTCTTCACCTATAGCAGCCGCCTTTCCCGTAGAGCTGAACATGCTCACAGGTACTCAGATGCCCCCAGATCTTTAGCTCAGAGAAGTACAAGGTTATAACCGTACCGTAGCGCAGGCGAGGGACAGGTGATAGAATCAGCAAGTCTAAAACTGGCCAAGGTCAAGGGGTACAGCAGGCAGCGGTAGTGAGATCCAGGCAGAGGTCAGGGCCGGCGGCAAACAGCGTATCCAGGTAACAGGCAGAGGTCAAGGTCACAAGCAATTCAGCAGTCCAGTAAGCGAGCTATAACCGGCATGGAGGTTAACCCCTCCCTGCCTAATATACCCAGGAGAACCAATCACAACAAGATAAGGTAATAATAATAATTATTCCATAGCTGGGAATGAGAGAGAAGGAATATGCGACCGCGCATGCGCAGCAGCTCCATTTCGGCCATGCTGAATTGTACAGCAGCCGCGGCGCTGTCAAAGAAGTGTCCGCGGCAGTGCTGTATTGTAGTACGTATGGAAAATATTGATTCCTGACATTTTTCATGATAAGTCTACTTTTCCTTTGTAGTCTAAGGCTGGTATTTCCTAGCATTCCTAAGTAGCCATCATGGTAAATCACACTTCATGCAATGCTTAGACAGCAATGAAGGAAAAATAAATCCTTGTTATAAATAAGATATACTTCCCTTTTAAAGTGTATCACCAATACATAGAGTAAGCTGACATTTTGTGAGCTGAACCAATATTTATTAGAATGTAGTCAACTCACTATAGAGTGAGTGTCTCAAGAATATTAGTCAGGAGCCATGAAGACTGGATATGAAGTGCTCCAGTGATGTCACCGCTACCTACTAAATAGATTGGTTGAATTCTCATGACTATTAGTCCAGTAGACTAAAAGATTGCCTCCACTATGTGTAGGAGACGGGTGTTCTTTATGCAGTTGTGGTTTGCTAAAGATTAAGCTATCTCTAAAGTGGGCCACACATGCTGTGATATTGCAACCAATATCCAATTTTGACCAAGTGTATATTCCCACAACAACTGTGATTCCCGATTGGTAAATGTGGCCACTATTGACCTCTGCATTCAATCATCTTCTGACCATGCTAACAGGCCCCACTGAAGCTGGGAGAGGTCTGGCTGTTTGCCCTGTGTGCCAAATAGCACACAGGGCAAACATCTCATCCAATTTGGCCACACTCGTGGGTTGACAAATTGAATCTTGACCCATGTGTGGCCAGCATTATCTTACAGTCACTTTGATAAAGTAAAGCTGATATATAAAACTGAGGAATGTGGGTGTAAAATCTTGTGACTAACATTTGTGTTATGGCTGACGGCAAGTATCATAAACTTGTAGAACAGGTACAGGTAATATAGGTCTTCACCTATAGCAGCCGCCTTTCCCGTAGAGCTGAACATGCTCACAGGTACTCAGATGCCCCCAGATCTTTAGCTCAGAGAAGTACAAGGTTATAACCGTACCGTAGCGCAGGCGAGGGACAGGTGATAGAATCAGCAAGTCTAAAACTGGCCAAGGTCAAGGGGTACAGCAGGCAGCGGTAGTGAGATCCAGGCAGAGGTCAGGGCCGGCGGCAAACAGCGTATCCAGGTAACAGGCAGAGGTCAAGGTCACAAGCAATTCAGCAGTCCAGTAAGCGAGCTATAACCGGCATGGAGGTTAACCCCTCCCTGCCTAATATACCCAGGAGAACCAATCACAACAAGATAAGGTAATAATAATAATTATTCCATAGCTGGGAATGAGAGAGAAGGAATATGCGACCGCGCATGCGCAGCAGCTCCATTTCGGCCATGCTGAATTGTACAGCAGCCGCGGCGCTGTCAAAGAAGTGTCCGCGGCAGTGCTGTATTGTAGTACGTATGGAAAATATTGATTCCTGACATTTTTCATGATAAGTCTACTTTTCCTTTGTAGTCTAAGGCTGGTATTTCCTAGCATTCCTAAGTAGCCATCATGGTAAATCACACTTCATGCAATGCTTAGACAGCAATGAAGGAAAAATAAATCCTTGTTATAAATAAGATATACTTCCCTTTTAAAGTGTATCACCAATACATAGAGTAAGCTGACATTTTGTGAGCTGAACCAATATTTATTAGAATGTAGTCAACTCACTATAGAGTGAGTGTCTCAAGAATATTAGTCAGGAGCCATGAAGACTGGATATGAAGTGCTCCAGTGATGTCACCGCTACCTACTAAATAGATTGGTTGAATTCTCATGACTATTAGTCCAGTAGACTAAAAGATTGCCTCCACTATGTGTAGGAGACGGGTGTTCTTTATGCAGTTGTGGTTTGCTAAAGATTAAGCTATCTCTAAAGTGGGCCACACATGCTGTGATATTGCAACCAATATCCAATTTTGACCAAGTGTATATTCCCACAACAACTGTGATTCCCGATTGGTAAATGTGGCCACTATTGACCTCTGCATTCAATCATCTTCTGACCATGCTAACAGGCCATACTGAAGCTGGGAGAGGTCTGGCTGTTTGCCCTGTGTGCCAAATAGCACACAGGGCAAACATCTCATCCAATTTGGCCACACTCGTGGGTTGACAAATTGAATCTTGACCCATGTGTGGCCAGCATTATCTTACAGTCACTTTGATAAAGTAAAGCTGATATATAAAACTGAGGAATGTGGGTGTAAAATCTTGTGACTAACATTTGTGTTATGGCTGACGGCAAGTATCATAAACTTGTAGAACAGGTACAGGTAACATAGGTCTTCACCTATAGCAGCCGCCTTTCCCGTAGAGCTGAACATGCTCACAGGTACTCAGATGCCCCCAGATCTTTAGCTCAGAGAAGTACAAGGTTATAACCGTACCGTAGCGCAGGCGAGGGACAGGTGATAGAATCAGCAAGTCTAAAACTGGCCAAGGTCAAGGGGTACAGCAGGCAGCGGTAGTGAGATCCAGGCAGAGGTCAGGGCCGGCGGCAAACAGCGTATCCAGGTAACAGGCAGAGGTCAAGGTCACAAGCAATTCAGCAGTCCAGTAAGCGAGCTATAACCGGCATGGAGGTTAACCCCTCCCTGCCTAATATACCCAGGAGAACCAATCACAACAAGATAAGGTAATAATAATAATTATTCCATAGCTGGGAATGAGAGAGAAGGAATATGCAGCTGGCCAGGTCGCGGCGGCGATAGAGAAGTGTCCCGACCGTCATCATGGTGACAGCCGGGGCGAAAACCGGAAGTGACGCCCCGGTTGTCATGACGACTGCCGGGACGCGTCAGAGGAACCGGAGCGAGTCGCGGCGGCTCAGGCACCGCCGCGGCTCATAATAATATGTTAGTTTGGGATGTACATTATACTGTGTACAGCCTGACCCCCAAAACATTGAGAACCCTGCTGCCCACCAACTGTTTAAGGATATTGTGGACAAGGTGGGCAGTATGCCAGTGGAGGATGGGTGTAAAATAAATAAGAAGGACCATCATAGTAATCCAGTGCCAGTGGCAACAGCCATTCCTCCTCCATATCAAATGATGCACATATAGAGACTGCACATATAGAGACCGATTCATGTTTGGACGTAAGTACGTTTCCAAGCCGTATCTTGCGTGAAATAGCTCTGCATATGCTCAGAAACGGACCTTACATCAATGGACGCAAATGCACGCAACTCATGTACGAACACAAATAACACTTACGACTGCCTATGACTTGAAGAACGGAATGGGGAGGGAAGGGGTAGACTAACGTAGGCAATGTACAGTAAGAGCATGCTGACACAGATGTGGCCGATTCCAGTCCTGGGTTTCTCTTAATTACGCTTGGTTTCATACATATCATTTGCATTAGCTACAGGGCAGGGTGATAGAGATGGCTGTTATGGCATACATTGTTTGGAAAAGTACATGTATGTGTGCCATTAGCTAGCGCATGTGTACGCAAGATAGACCATAAAAATGCATTCTATGTACAGTACGCATTAAGAACATCTTGATTTATGTATTTAATATAATATAATAATGGCGGAAATGGGGAAAATATAAACAAACCATATTTTATATTTAATGATTATACTGTTTAGAGTTGTTCATTTATTTTCTAATATCAATTTATATGTATGCGTGCTGATGTTACATTATATTGCACATACGTTTTTGTATATACTGCACTCTGTTCTGTCTCTGTTACCTCTGTTAACATATGGCACATACCATTTTAGTAGCTTCAAGAGTCAAAGGAAAATCTATCTTGAGATCTGCATGGATTGATTATAGGAATAAGTTGCCCTATATTTTACTAAAATGAACCAAAAATATTCATAAACTGCGCCCCCCACGTCAGTGTTGCATCCTGGCCGGTCGCCCCTATCGCACAGCCCTAATCACGGCCCTGTTTTCATCTAAATGAATGGAGTCAAGACCACACTTTTATCCTAAAACAGCTTGAATTCTTCATGGCATGGGTTCAACAATATGCTTGAAACATTACTAGTGATTCTGGTCTATGTTGATATGATAGCATAGCGCAGTTGCTGCCAGTCTGCACTGTTGATGTAAGGAGGGATGCATCCATGGATTTGTGTTGTATACGCCAAATTCTGACCCTACCATGCATGTTACTACAGGAATCAAGAGTCTTCAGACGAGGCAACGTTTTTCCAATCTTCCAACTGTCCAGTTTTGATGTGCCAACTGCAGCCTTAGTTTCCTGTTCTTAGCTGACAGCAGTGGAACCCGGTCTGGTCTCCTGCTGCTGTAGCCCACCCTACTGCATACCACTGTTGTAACGCATGGTTATTTAAGTTACTGCTGCCTCCTGTTAACTTGAACCTGTCTGTCGTTCTCCTCTGACCTCTCTTATTAACAAGGCATTTTCGCCCACATAACTGCCGCTCACTGGATGTTTTTTGTTTTGCGCACCAGTTTCTGTAAACCCTAGAGTCTGCTTTGCATGGAAATAACAGTTCAATCAGCAGTTTCTGAGATACTCAAACCAGCCTGTCTGGTACCAACAATGATTCCACAGTCAAACCCCTAATTTCTTCCCCATTCTGGTGTTTGGTCTGAACAACAACTGAACCTCTTGAGCATGTCTGCATATGTTTATGCATTGCTGCCACCTGATTGGCTGATTAGATATTTGCATTAACAAGAAGGTGTACAGGTATACCTAATAAAGTGGACACTTAGGGCTAGATTTACTAAGCTGCGGGTTTGAAAAAGTGGGGATGTTGCCTATAGCAACCAGTCAGATTCTAGCTATCATTTTGCAGAAGGTACTAAATAAATGAAAGCTAGAATCTGATTGGTTGCTATAGGCAACATCCCCACTTTTTCAAACCCGCAGCTTAGTAAATCTAGCCCTTAGTGTACATGCACAGACAACACTAGGGGCTAATAATCACAATTGCATCAGTAAGAAAAGAGATGCATATAGCTATTTACCAGTCAAGGAGAAGGAACTACATCTCCCAGAAAGCTGTTATGAAGAGGGGGCGGAGCCTAAGAAGACTGAGAAACCAGAGCTGCATTTAGGATTTCCATTTAAATAAATGTGCCTGGCTGGCTTTTGCAGCACACATTTTGTCACAGAGTGTTAATACTGGGCAGGGGGTTTCCCGAATCTCCCCCTGGTGTATCTTTTGAACACCCCCCCAGAAGAGAAAGCAGAGATTTGGGTGGAGGCACTGAAAACCAAGTACCAAGGTGAGAAGCATCTGCGTGGTTCAATATATATATATACCCTCACAACGCTTAATACACAAGGGGGTGTTACAGTGGAGGCACTGCTGAGATACTGAAGACACACTCAGTGAAACCCATCAGCACAGACGTCATGGATAGTATAAGAGAAGAAGTGTTTCTGTGGTGTGAACAACAGACTGTGGCCCCAACTCGATGTTTAGGGATCTATGGTGACTCTCAGGGAGTGACAGATGAGGAAGTCCTGCATGTGCTCCACAGGATTTATGGGGTAGAACATCCTAAAATCCTTGGATGGAAAGGTAGAGATCAGCATAAGACCAGTCTGATCCTCTGTGAGACGCAAGCAGAATTGGATAAAGATTTTCTTCCCTCCCTCGTTTCTGGGCCACAAAAACAACAATGGCATTTTGTGATACCGTTAAAGCCAAAACAGCTAGTCGCAGCACCTCTTAATGCTGAACTTCCAGATGGAGATATTAACCGACAAGTATTCCCTCAGGCCAGGGAAGAGAATTCTCAGTCACCCTCCAGTACTAGGAAAACTGATGAGGATCAAAGCGAACTGTTCCTCACTGCTGTACAGAAACTGGTAGACCAGTTAGGAAAGTCACAGTATGAAGGGGGCTACAGAAGGCTCCGGCTCTTCTCAGGAATAAAACCAGTCCCTACTGGGGAAGAAACTTACGAGGCATGGAAAGAGATGGCTTCCCAATACCTGGAGGAATGGCATTGCTCCGAACCCTATAAGAGACAGCGGATCGTTGAAAGTCTGCGAGGTCCCGCTGGAGAACTAATCCAAGCTGTACGGAGAAGTGACCCCCAAGCCACTGCACGACACTACTTAGCGACTCTAGATCAGGAATATGGAATGGCAGAGGATGCAACAGATCTGCTCTATCAGCTACGCCACACCTATCAGGAGTCAGGGGAGACATTGTCCAATTATATCTATCGGCTGGACAAGCTGATCCACCTTATTGTGTCAAAGAAAGGAATACCCCTAGCAGAAGTAGACGACAGGCGTATGCAACAGTTGTTACGGGGTGCTCTGTCCCATGACCCAGTAGCGATGAAGATAAGAAATGCTCAACTGGGACAACCATCACCTACTTTTCTTCAGTTGATACAAGATGTTAAACAAGAGGAAGCTATAGTTAAATCCCGAGAGAGGGTGACCAAGAAAGTCAAGGTCGTACAGTCAAAGCCCGAGGCTGACCTTCCCAGCACTGAGTTAATGAAGATTGTGGAGAAACAAGGTGAGCAGATTGCTCAGTTGTTGGAGATGCAGAAGCAGATTCAAGCACAGATGCTGAAATACCACACTACCGAGCAACTGCACCCGAACATCCACCCCCGGCAAGTTCTCGAAGCTAACACTACTCGGAAACAGAACAATTGTTTCACTTGTGGAGAAGTTGGGCATCTCGCTAGACAATGTCCTCAGAGGAAGGGAGGAAGGTGGTCACCCTCACCATCCCACCGGGATAGGAAGCTTTCGGAAAACTGAAAGGGAGGACCAGGAACCCCCACACTGGCCCTCTAAAGAAAGCTGACATTAACACTGTGGGGAACTCTCACCTGGAATGGGGTCTTTTGCCCAAAGGATTGCTGGGACCCTCTCCTCACGTGCCGGCATGTCTAAATGGGAGACCTTGTATGGCCTTGCTAGATAGTGGTTCACAGGTGTCCATTGTGTTCGAGAAGTGGTACCGAGATAATCTATCTGACTTGCCCATAAAGCCATTGTGTGGACTGACCATCTGGGGTCTGAGTGACAAGAATTATCCCTACCTTGGGTACATCACTGTACCTTTGAAGTTCCCACGGGAAGTAGCTGGAATAGAAGAAGAGGTGAACGTGCTTGCACTTGTCTGTCCTGAGGCCGAAGGAGAACCTCGAGATGTCTCAGTGATTATTGGAACTAACTCCCATTTGTTCGAGATACTGGCCAACTGGTGCCAAGAGGTGGGAGGAGCAAGTTATAGTAAAACACTTAAGATTCATCCTATGTGCCTTGCTGCTTATAAGAAGAAAGAGGAAAAAAAATCTCAGAAAGAAACCACATTACAAATAGGAAGTTTTGATCAATGCTTTAATGGTAGTGATGCTAGTCAAGAAGACCGACACTGGCTAGTTATGCAAATGCTACAAAGAGAGGCTGCCTTCTCTTCGGGGGACTGGGATTTAGGTCTAGCGACAGGAGTGGAGCACCACATAAGGCTAACGGACGACAGACCTTTCCGAGAACGGTCAAGACGCCTAGCCCCTGCTGATTTGGATGATATTCGGGAACATTTAAGGGAGATGCTAGAGAATGATGTGATTGAGAGATCTGAGAGTCCCTATGCTTCTCCTATTGTGGTGGCTAGAAAGAAGACGGGAAAAATACGGATGTGCGTGGACTACCGGACATTAAACAAGCGCACGATTCCTGATCAGTACACTGTCCCTAGGATAGACGAAGCCCTTGATTGTCTTCAGGGAAGCAAGTGGTTTTCTGTGCTAGATCTACGCAGCGGGTACTATCAGATATTGATGAGTCAGAAGGATGCTGAGAAAACTGCCTTCATCTGCCCGGTTGGATTCTTTCAGTTCAAAAGATTGCCACAAGGATTATCAGGGGCTCCAGCCACTTTCCAACGATGCATGGATGATGTTGTGGGTGACATGAATTTCAGGGAAGTGCTGGTATACTTGGATGATTTGATAGTATTTGGCCAAACATTGAATGAGCACAACGAAAGACTCCTCAAGGTATTGGATCGCTTAATAAAGAAAGGGTTGAAGTTGTCCCTTGACAAGTGTAGCTTCTGTAAAAACCCAGGTCAAGTATGTGGGATATGTTGTGGATCGGGAAGGAATTTCTACAGATTCAGCGAAGATAGAAGCGGTGAAAGAATGGCCTCGACCAACAATACTGAAGGAATTAAGGTCTTTTTTGGGGTTCTGTGGCTATTACAGAAGGTTTGTCCCAAACTACAGTAAACTTGTCAAGCCTCTTACAGATCTAACTCGAGGTTATCCTGCTCCAAGAGGTTCCCATCGGAAAGAGAAACCATTGTTCCGGGTAAATGATGCGTTCGGGGAAAGGTGGAGTGAGGCTTGCGAACAAGCTTTTGAAGGATTGAAAACCTGCCTGATTCAAGCGCCTGTTCTGGCATATGCCGATCCAGAGTTACCATACATTCTGCATGTAGATGCCTCCTTTGAGGGACTTGGGGGAGTGCTATACCAAGTGCAAGAAGGAAGGTTAAGACCAGTCTATTACATCAGTCGAGGTCTCTCACCCAGTGAACGGAACTACCCGGTGCATAAGTTGGAGTTCCTGGCCCTTAAGTGGGCAGTTGTTGACAAACTTCACGACTACTTGTATGGAGTACCATTCGAAGTGCATACAGACAACAATCCCCTCACATATGTGCAGACCACAGCAAAGCTAGATGCAACTGGGCACAGATGGTTGGCGGCGCTGGCCATTTACAATTTCACAATAAAGTACAGGCCTGGGAGAAGAAATGTAGATGCCGATGCTTTGTCAAGATTACCGGGAAGGTTTGTGGAATCTCAGGAAGAAGAATGGATAGAGTTGCCAGCTCCAGAGGTGAAGGGGATGTGTCACGAGGGACGTGTGGTCGTGCCTCCAGTCAAAGAATGCTTAACAGCTCTAGGGGCAACGACAGATGCACTACCAAGACAATATTGCTGGCTGAGTCAAATGGAGCTCAGTGATCTTCAGAAGTTGAGTTCAAGCCAAGTCAAAGAAGATCAGCAGAATGACTCCTCTATAGCAGCAGTTAGGTGGTCTGTTAAACACAGACAAAGAATCCACCCGAGTAGTTTGAAAACGGAGGAAGCTATTTTGCTAAGCAGACAGAGAGAGTCATTGGTGGTGAAGCAGGGGCTACTGTATAGAGAAACCAGCCGCAAAGATGGCAGAGAGAGGAAACAGCTAGTATTGCCAAAGAAGCACCGTCCCATGGTTCTCCGTGCGTTGCATGATAAACACGGCCACCTGGGAATAGAGAAGACCATGAGTTTAATTTCAGATAGATTCTACTGGCCGAAAATGGAGATAGACATTGAGAGTTATTGTAAATCTTGTGGGACATGCATACTTCGAAAATCCCTCCCAGAAAAGGCTGCCCCCTTAAAGAATATATCCAGCAATGGGCCTTTAGAGTTAGTCTGTATTGACTTTCTATCAGTGGAACCGGATGAAAGCAACAAGTGTAACATTCTAGTGGTGACAGATCATTGCACCCGTTATGCTCAAGCCTACCAGACAAAAGACCAGAGAGCTGTGACTGTGGCAAAAATCCTATGGGAAAAGTTCTTTGTCCACTATGGACTGCCTGCCCGCATTCATTCAGATCAGGGTCGGGATTTTGAGAGCAAGCTAATAAAAGAACTGTGCGAGGTCTGCGGGATAAAGAAGTCCAGGACTACTCCTTTCCATCCCCAAGGAGATCCGCAGCCGGAGAGATTTAATCGGACCCTTCTCAGCATGATGGGCACTTTGGACACTAAAAAAAAGGCACATTGGAGTAGGCACATCAGCCATTTGGTCCACGCCTACAATTGCACGAAAAACGAGTCCACGGGGTACTCCCCATATCTCTTAATGTTTGGAAGGGAGGCTAGATTACCAATCGATATCTGTTTTGGAATGGACACTGCTGCTCCCCAAGAAAAGCCCCATTTGAAATATGTGGAGCAGCTGAAACAAGAACTAAAGGAGGCCTACAGACTAGCGGAAGCAGCTGCATCAAAAGCTGGACAACGAAACAAGGGTCGTTATGATCTACAGGTCAAGGAGCATATTCTGGAGCCAGGTGACAGGGTTTTACTTAGACACTTGGGCCTCCCGGGGAAACACAAGTTAGCCAATCGTTGGCGAAAGGATCCTCATGTTGTGGTTGCAAAATTGCCAGACATCCCAGCCTATCGAATTAGGCCCGAGGGGCTAACAGGCCCTATAAAGACATACCATCGACAACATTTGCTTCCCATCAGAGATGGTGTCCGGTTTTGGGAGGAGCCTGAAACAGATGAGCCAAAAGTGTCCACACCCAGAAGATCACGGCGAATCAGAGAACCGACCACAGAAGAAGATGATGGAGATGATTGGGGGTATGATGCTCCAGGTAAATTGGGAGAAATAGATTGGAGACAAGATATCAGAAGGCTCACTAGGTCTACCGAGGGGGCCGCTGTAAGACCTCCACAAGTAGAAGAAAGGAGAACTATGCCTGCCATTTCAGATGAAAGTGTCAACCCAAGAGTAGCTGGACGGTTGGATTCTCAGTGTTCAGTAGAGGAAGGCTCTAACCAGGAAGTTGACATGGATGGGGACGTCGTTGATCCAGATGGAGGATGCACTGAACGCCCCAACAGGGTGTTGGGGGGAGAGGAAGGGAACCCACCAGTCCAGGGTCGGCCTAAAAGGACCCCTAGAGCCCCAATGATGTTGACTTATGATAGTCTAGGTCATATGACTGAGATTCCTAAGGTGATTCATCCTAGCTGGGTCTATCAGTGGCCATATCTGACTCCCATATCTGTTATGCCAGGGCCTGTTGTGTATGGATGTGAAAGTGTATTTAGACAGGATGTCTTAACCCCTTTAAATTTGCAGGATGTGGGACAAGCCTCATCATTTGTTCATTGTGGACTTGCCCCACAGGGGGAGTGTGTAACCCCTGGGGATGCTGCAGTTGGACTTGAGCACCCAGGGGCTAATAATCACAATTGCATCAGTAAGAAAAGAGATGCATATAGCTATTTACCAGTCAAGGAGAAGGAACATCTCCCAGAAAGCTGTTATGAAGAGGGGGCGGAGCCTAAGAAGACTGAGAAACCAGAGGGCGGAGAGAGAGAGGGAGAGAGGAGCATCCTGGGAGAGACTGAGCTGTGTGACCAGTTCAGATAGGTGACCCTAGGCAGAAGGGCACTGGATGAGTGATCTGAGCAGAGAGAGCAGTCTGCAGAGATATCAAAGCTCGGTGCAGTTCTGAACAGAACCTGCTGGAAGCCACAGTTTGAAGCTGTAGGAGGAGGTTTGCCTGCATCTCTGAAGAAGGACATTTTACAAGTCAGCCATTTTGGAGATAATCAAGTTCAGACCTGTGACACACTGGTGCAGATAAGTTACTGGTTATTTTTATCTATCTGTTGTTGTTCAAGTGGGGTTTGGACTATATCTGGCCACAAGGGCTGAAGAGTTAGGGATAGATGGGTGGGCAGGTAAATATGCACCAAGTGTGTGTCTAATCAGCACTTGTGGAACTACAAGTCCCAGGATACAAATTAGAAAGGATTTTACAGTTGTTGCTAGAGGAGGGTCTGCATACTGTGACTGCTGTACCTCACTGCAAGTGATTTAAAGATCTCCAAAATCTGCAAACTGGACACATGATGTTTCCATGCCATGCTGCATACATACAGAAGGGCCCCAACTTGCAGTGCACTGCTCTATTTGTGTGGTGTGTTTGAATACTGCTGTGTGTGTTTGGCAGTACATTGTAGGGCTATAAGGGAAAATATATAAATTCACCCTGCAAGATATTCACAGTATCAGGAGCAAGTAAGATATCTGATATATTTTTTCATGTGTATAAAGCTGTGACAGTTAATGGTTATATTGTTATATATTATATTATATTGTATGCTGTTATTGATTTATTGCGAGTTTTTGTGTTAACTTGGTGTGCATAGTAAGAAGTGGTGCGCCACTTTCATCCACACTTGTTTTATTACTGTATTGTATTGTTTGCACTATTATTTCAAATTATACCAAAGTATATTTTTCTATAAAATTACAAAGCTGCATTTAGGATTTCCATTTAAATAAATGTGCCTGGCTGGCTTTTGCAGCACACATTTTGTCACAGAGTGTTAATACTGGGCAGGGGGTTTCCCGAATCTCCCCCTGGTGTATCTTTTGAACACCCCCCAGAAGAGAAAGCAGAGATTCGGGTGGAGGCACTGAAAACCAAGTACCAAGGTGAGAAGCATCTGCGTGGTTCAATATATATATATACCCTCACAACGCTTAATACACAAGGGGGTGTTACACTCGTGAAAAACAAATAGACATTTTTTAGGAAAAATAAGTGAAATAAAAAACCTACAATACTTCAGTTGCACAAGAGTGCACACCTCTAAACTAATACTTTGTGGAAGCACCTTTTGCTTTTATTATAGCAGTGAGACTTTTTAAACAAAGCTCTATCAAATTTGCACACCTGGGCTTTACAATTATATCCCATTTTTCCCTGTATACAAGTCTAAGGTCCATCAAATTGCAAATGGGACCTCCTGTGCACAGTGCTCTTTAGGTCACTCTACAGAGTTTAAATTGGAATGAGGGGCCTGATTCATTAGTGATCTTATCTTGTGGAAAAGTTAATATGCTTATTTTAAGAAGAAACTTGGGAGATAAGAGTGAAGTTAAGATGAATTTTCATCTTAATTTAAGAAATTCTTCACTTACGCAGTGGATTTTGCTCCTTATCTCCCTTTTCTGGGCATGCACAGAGTGGATTTGCTTAAGATAAGCAAAAAAAAGGAAGATAAGATCCCTAATGAATCAGGCCCGAGGTCTGGGCTCTGACTGGGCCACTCCAAGACTTTGGGCCTGATTCATTAAGGATCTTAACTTGAGAAACTTCTTATATAAGTCTCCTGGACAAAACCATGTTACAATACAAGGGGTGCAAATTAGCATTCTGTTTTGCACATAAGTTAAATACTGACTGTTTTTTCATGTAGCACTCTCCCTCCTTATAGAAATGCATGGCAGTGCCCCCTCTCTCCCTCCCTATAGATATACATGGCAGTCCCCCCCTTTCCCTCCCTATACATATGCATGGCAGTGGCCCCCTTCACCCCCCTTATAGATATGCATGGCAGTGCCCTCCCTCTCCCTCCCTAATGATAAACATGGCAGTGCCCCCCCTCTCCCTCCCTATAGATATACATGACAGTGCCCCCCCTCTCCCTCCCTCCCTATAGATATACATGGCAGTACCCCCCTCTTCCTCCCTATATATATGCATGGCAGTGCCCCCCCCCCTCTTCCTCCCTATACATATGCATGGCAGTGCCCCCCCTCTCCCTCCCTATACATATGCATGGCAGTGGCCCCCTTCACCCCCCTTATAGATATGCATGGCAGTGCCCTCCCTCTCCCTCCCTAATGATAAACATGGCAGTGCCCCCCCTCTCCCTCCCTATAGATATACATGGCAGTGCCCCCCCTCTCCCCCCCTATAAACATGGCAGTGCCCCCCCTCTCCCTCCCTCCCTATACATATGCATGGCAGTGCCCCCCCTCTCCCTCCCTATACATATGCATGGCAGTGCCCCCCCTCACCCTCCTTATAGATATGCATGGGTAGCAGTGCCCCCCTCTCCTTCCCTATAGATATACATGGCAGTGCCCCCCCTCTCCCTCCCTATAGATATACATGGCAGTCCCCCCTTCACTTACCTGTAGTTGTGCTGGCCAGCGTCGCTCCTCACTCCTCAGATCAGCAGACAGGAAGTGAAGACGTCCTGCTTCCTGTCCGCTGCACAGCAACAGGCAGCCTGGCGATTGAATGGAGAAAGAACAAAAAAATGAATGAAAAAAAAAATACCCTCAGCGTCGCACCCCCCGGGACCCAGCGCCCCAGACTGCAGCCTGGTCAGCCTAGTGGTTGATCAGGCCCTGCATTTACCCCCTGATCTTTATTTGGGGGTTAATCACAATCACTTTCATTGCTGGCAGATGTATGCTAATTACCTTTGAACATGATTTTGAAAGTGATTGGTTAACTCTGAACACAGCTGCAGACCCAATTAGGAAAGGGTGTGCACAATGTATTGTAATTTTTGTATTTTCACTTTTATTTCCTAAAAAATGTCTACTTGTTTTTCTCTTAAATTTTGGTTACAAGGTCACATTAAAGGTAGAAAAGGGTCTGACATGATGTATCAGAATTTATATCGCAAATACCTGCAATTCTCTATAAGGATGTGTAGACTTTTTACATTCATTGGGTATATAAATGGGAAAGAGTGTGTGTGTGTGTGTGTATATAAATATATATACAATTAAATATATATATTATATGAAATATAGCATATAACCCCAATCCCCTTTACACAGAGCTTATACCCCTCTTTCATACAGAACCCCTTCTTCAATCCGCATCATACCAGTTGACTGCAGCACTTCGCACGCCTCCCTAGGTACACTGTAGTAATAGTGTTATGTTGAATGTTAATATATTCTATGACATGTTATATAGCCACTATTATTTATAAATTAAACACATAGCAAGATTGTGGAAGATTAATCTGAATCTCCTATTTGCAATATTATTTTATCCTCATTTCTACCATACTTAGTAAGATAGTATTGATTTTCAGATCTCTGTTGCATATTTACATTTTTATATATATATATAAAGGATAAGTAATTTTTTGTATATATTGTATTTATTCATGTTTCATCTTGTGTTTTTATCTCCCATGTTCATTGTAATTTATATATTTTTAGTCTTTTTATTATTTAGATTGGTGCTTCTTTATTGTTTTCTTTTCTATTATGTAGAATATGCCTTTAACATGGTCCCCAGTACGCAGTATGATTTAGGTTCAATGGATAGGATTTATGAAAACAATGGCTGACAAACCTCTCACTTCATTTAGTTTGAATGTAACGGGATTGCATAATAGAATTAAGAGATCGCTAGTACTAGACTTTATTTAAAAAAAGGTGAAAATTATTATCCATCTGACAGGGTATATTTTCAGGAGAAGCATTGCACAGGAAGTAAAGTGCCACCAAGCATGCTTTTCTGAATATCCAAGGGTATGCCAACATTGATCAAGCAGACAGCACAAAAAACTAGGGATGTGCACCGGCGACTTTTGAGGTCTCGTGTTTTGTGTTTTGGATCCGGATTTTCGTTATTTTTGAGGTTCGGATTTGTCTCGCAAAACACTTGACGAAAGGTCTCGGTTCGGATTTAAGGTATTGGATTCGGATTTTTTTTGAAAAAAACATAAAAAGTTTAAAAATCAAGTTTTTGGGCTTATTTTCACTCCTAGGCTATTATTAACCTCAATAACATTCAATAACAAGCATTTCCACTAATTTACAGTGTATTCTGAACACCTCACAATATAGTTATTAGTCCAAAACGTTGCAACAAGGTATCTTTCTGGACTGCGTAGAGGAGTGGGTCACCACAATATATATTAAAAACCCTGAACTTTTATGATTCGCACCAATAATTGTACCTGGACTGCGTAGAGGAGTGGGTCACCACAATATATTAAAAACCCTGAACTTTTATGAATCGCACCAATAAATGTACCTGGACTGCGTAGAGGAGTGGGTCACCACAATATATATAATAAGAAAACCATCAACTGGTTTGATTCGCACCAATAAATGTACCTGGACTGCGTAGAGGAGTGGGTCACCACAATATATTAAAAACCCTGAACTTTTATGAATCGCACCAATAAATGTACCTGGACTGCGTAGAGGAGTGGGTCACCACAATATATATAATAAGAAAACCATCAACTTGTTTGATTCGCACCAATAAATGTACCTGGACTGCGTAGAGGAGTGGGTCACCACAATATCTTAAAAACCCTGAACTTTTATGAATCGCACCAATAAATGTACCTGGACTGCGTAGAGGAGTGGGTCACCACAATATATATAATAAGAAAACCATCAACTTGTTTGATTCGCACCAATAAATGTACCTGGACTGCGTAGAGGAGTGGGTCACCACAATATATTAAAAACCCTGAACTTTTATGAATCGCACCAATAAATGTACCTGGACTGCGTAGAGGAGTGGGTCACCACAATATATATAATAAGAAAACCATCAACTGGTTTGATTCGCACCAATAAATGTACCTGGACTGCGTAGAGGAGTGGGTCACCACAATATATTAAAAACCCTGAACTTTTATGAATCGCACCAATAAATGTACCTGGACTGCGTAGAGGAGTGGGTCACCACAATATATATAATAAGAAAACCATCAACTTGTTTGATTCGCACCAATAAATGTACCTGGACTGCGTAGAGGAGTGGGTCACCACAATATCTTAAAAACCCTGAACTTTTATGAATCGCACCAATAAATGTACCTGGACTGCGTAGAGGAGTGGGTCACCACAATATATATAATAAGAAAACCATCAACTTGTTTGATTCGCACCAATAAATGTACCTGGACTGCGTAGAGGAGTGGGTCACCACAATATATTAAAAACCCTGAACTTTTATGAATCGCACCAATAAATGTACCTGGACTGCGTAGAGGAGTGGGTCACCACAATATCTTAAAAACCCTGAACTTTTATGAATCGCACCAATAAATGTACCTGGACTGCGTAGAGGAGTGGGTCACCACAATATATATAATAAGAAAACCATCAACTTGTTTGATTCGCACCAATAAATGTACCTGGACTGCGTAGAGGAGTGGGTCACCACAATATATATAATAAGAAAACCATCAACTTGTTTGATTCGCACCAATAAATGTACCTGGACTGCGTAGAGGAGTGGGCACTGGGCACCACAATAAAATATATAAAAAACCTTCAACAGGTCTGCATTACACTACACATACGGCTGCTCCTCCATCCTCTCCATCATATACATGTTGGAGTTTTAGCATGTGACAACCTCTTGTTTTTGATAATGTCAGTGCATTTTGAATATTTTTCAATTTGCCCCACACCACTGAATGTACTTTATCTATGATACGCATCTATCTATCTTGACTGCGTAGTGTGGTGGCCCCGGTACACAATTTGGTACCGGGGCCACAATAAAATAAATACACCCTCCACGTGTCAGAATTCCACCAAACAAGTATCTGGACTGCGTAGTGGGGTGGCCCCGGTACCCAACTTGATACCGGGGCCACAATAAAATAAATACACCCTCCACGTGTCAGAATTCCACCAAACAAGTATCTGGACTGCGTAGTGGGGTGGCCCCGGTACCCAACTTGATACCGGGGCCACAATAAAATAAATACACCCTCCACGTGTCAGAATTCCACCAAACAAGTATCTGGACTGCGTAGTGGGGTGGCCCCGGTACCCAACTTGATACCGGGGCCACAATAAAATAAATACACCCTCCACGTGTCAGAATTCCACCAAACAAGTATCTGGACTGCGTAGTGGGGTGGCCCCGGTACCCAACTTGATACCGGGGCCACAATACCTCCTCCAAACATGCTACAGACAATTCGTCATTGAGATCCCATTAAGTATGTTAAAGACAGACAGGGTCCAAGTGTTATTAGTTGACTTTGTAAAGAAAAAAACTGTCCCTGTTGCACATAGTCGTGCAATGAAGACTTACTTTTTCATTTAAAGGCACGATCTTTCAAGTGTAGTGTTTGTAAGTCTAAGTCATATTATACTTTTGGTAAAATTGGTTTTTTTTGTTCCTCTTTATGTTAATTAATTAGTAATAGAATTAAAGTAGGAAATAGAATTAAATAGAATTAAAGTAGGAAATAGAGTGGTATAGAGTTGTAGTGTGGTATAGATAGAGTGGTCCACACAATATAATAATAAAACCCTCAACTGGTCTGAATTCCACCAAACAAGTATCTTGACTGCGTAGTGTGGTGGCCCCGGTACACAATTTGGTACCGAGGCCACAATATAATTTAAAAACCCTCCACGTGTCGGAATTCCACCAAACAAGTATCTGGACTGCATAGTGGGGTGGCCCCGGTACCCAATTTGATACCGGGGCCACATTACCTCCTCCAATTTCCAAGTGTAGTGTTTATAACATCTTAACACTACACTAATTCTAGCACGTCAAAACCTCTTGTTTTAAATAATGAAAACTTTTCAGCCGTTATATAATCTAGAATATAAATAGAAATTGAGAAATGCAATTTGGTATCTGTCTGCATCATAATCATCAACATCCTCCTCAGCGCCAGCTACATCAATATCCTCCTCCCAGTGCACAACATTCACACCTTCATTAGCCAAATCTGTAACTGGACTGTGGGTGATCCTTCCAGCATATGCAGAGGGCGTGCTGCAAATGCTGGATGGAGTCACCTCTTCCCGTACAGTGATGGGAAGGTCAGGGTTCACAACCAACAACACCCTTGGACTCGCCTTGGGGATTTGTGATGTCATCTGTTTAGAAGGCAGAGTTCTTTGCTGTTTTGTTGTTGTTGCTGACAGCATAACTCTCTTAAATTTTTTGTAGGGGGGGGAGGAGGGCTTTGATCCTTGGGTGAAGTTGGACCACTAGTCATGAACACGGGACAGGGCCTAAGCCGTTCCTTGCCACTACTTGTCGTAATTGGCATATTGCCAACTTTACGTTTCTCCTCAGATGATTTTAAGTTTCTTTTTTTGCTGTTTTTTGAGAACTTGGGCTTTTAGGATTTTACATGCCCTGTACTAGGAGATTGGGCATCGTGCTTGCCAGACGACGTTGATGGCATTTCATCGTCTATGTCATGACTAGTGGCAGCAGCTTCAGCATTAGGAGGAAGTGGGTCTTGATCTTTCCCTACTTTATCCTCCAAATTTTTGCTCTCCATTATATGTAGCACAAGATACTGCAGAATGTGTGAACTTGGTAATATTGCAGTACCAATGGACTTATAATGCTGGATTGGTTTTACAAATTTGGTTATAATTATTATATATATTTTTTTTTTTTTAAATTTTTTATTTTTTTTTACTTTTTTTTTATTTTTTACAAACTTGGGAATAATGGGGAAATAACTATGCCCTTAGAAGCACAGAGCACAGGACACAGCACCACTGGACTGAACAGGACACGGCACAGGACCCAGCAGCACTACGGAACTCAGCAGGACAGAGCACAGGACACAGCACCACTGGACTGATACTGCAGAATGTGTAAACTTTGTAATATTGCAGTACCACTGGACTTTTACTGCTGAATGTGTGAACTTGGTAATATTGCAGTACCAATGGACTTATAATGCTGGATTGGTTTTGCAAATTTGGTTATAATTATTATATATTTTTTTTTTTTTTTAATTTTTTTATTTTTTTTTACTTTTTTTTTATTTTTTACAAACTTGGGAATAATGGGGAAATAACTATGCCCTTAGAAGCACAGAGCACAGGACACAGCACCACTGGACTGAACAGGACACGGCACAGGACCCAGCAGCACTACGGAACTCAGCAGGACAGAGCACAGGACACAGCACCACTGGACTGATACTGCAGAATGTGTAAACTTTGTAATATTGCAGTACCACTGGACTTTTACTGCTGAATGTGTGAACTTGGTAATATTGCAGTACCAATGGGCTTATACTGCAGGATTGGTTGTGAAAATTTTGTGGTAATTAAAAAATATTAAAGTAGTTTTTGGTATTTTATAAAAAAAACTTTTTTTTATTTTTTTAAACACAGGGGAATATTGGGGAAATAACTATGCCCTTAGAAGCACAGAGCACAGGACACAGCACCACTGGACTGAACAGGACACAGCACAGGACCCAGCAGCACCACTGACCTCAGAAGGACAGAGCACAGCACACAGCACCACTGGACTGATACTGCAGAACACAGCACAGCACAGCACAGCACAGCACTAAACAGCACAGAACTAAACAGCACAGAACTAAACAGCACAGAGGACCACCTAACACACCCTCCCTCTACCCTGATCAATGCCCGAGTGAAGATGGCGGCGACTAGCGGGGAATTTATAGGATCCGAGTATCGCGAGATCCGACAACGGGATTATGAGTCAGAGCCTCAGTTTCACTTTTGAATTTGGCGCCAATACCCGGATCTGTCTCGGATCCGACTCGGATCCGCAACGTTCGGGTGGGCTCGGATTTCAGAAATCCGAGCGCGCTCATCCCTACAAAAAACACTGCTTGCTCTAAAACTGGATCACAATGGGTAATTTATCTTTTTGAGATGAGATAGACACATGCTCACTGTTAATATTCTAAATCCTCCTCCCATATGTAAAAGTGCTGATTATTTAGCTCAGTCCCCAGATATTCTCTATATCTGAGTGGGCAGTATAACTTCTGTGCTAAATTCTTTAACAATTTTCCATAAAAGCAGAGGGCTTTCCTTTACATTTATGTTCACCTACATAATGTTCTGGTTTGATAAAGGGACTGGGTTTTTATGACATTTGGTGCAATTTATACCCCAAGTCTCAATAAAATATGTCACTTTACATTATACATGCCAACGTTCAAGATCTCCCTCCCAGGAGGGGAGATCTCGCTGGTGATTTTTGGAGGCGTGACTAAGCAGTACATGTCATTTGACCCCGCCCCCTTAACAGACACAACCATTTTAGCCTATTACAGTGAATGGACGGGGCCGCGATGACGTGTGAATCGCATTGCTAAGCCCCGTCCCCACCAGTTAAATAATGAATCAGCCAGGAGGTTGTTCTGCTCTCCCGAGAGTCCAGGAGGACTCCTACAAATTCGTAAATCTCCTGGATATTCTGGGAGAGTAGGCAACTATGCTTTATATCTAAAACATTGCTCTTATGTATTATTTAGATTTGTTCTGCCAATGACACTTCTCTTTCTAATTATCTGTATTGAGATTATTCCCCAATCTGTTTTGGACATTTCCTGATGTTTTGGCTCTGTAATGATAGAGCCAAGCAGTAATTTGGCAAATTAAATCAATTTTTGCTGACCTTACTTCCCATGACCTTTACATAGACGCTGGATGGGAGTGTTTGACATCATTATTGATTCAGGTTGTCTCCAACCCCCCAATTGTCTGCAACCAGCCACCCTCACCATCCCACTCCCTCCCACATTCTCCCCCGCTCCCCCATTTTCACTTTGTGCTTGGGTAAAGAAAGGATAACTAAAATGCAGCTGAAGAGCCATAAGCAAGCAGTATGCTTTGCAAAGTAAATGACAAGCTCTCCAGTGATATGGAATGCGTTGCTGTATTAGTATTCCAGTTTTTCTCCAACAGTTTAGTAAACATCAAATTCCATCAGTCTAGTTAGCAAATATATTTAGCTAAAACGTAGAGCTTTGACTGCCAATTTCCCTGAAACCACATTGATGAATGCTACAACTGTCCCTCTGCTGATACTTATCCATTAAGAGAGCCAACAAAGGATCAACTTGCCCTTCACCTTGCTTAAGGACATATTGGAAGACTGCGTGAAAAACTACTTAAATCACTGAAAAGATATTCTCTCCTTAAAACGGACGATTGTTGACATGTATTGTAAGTGATTTCTATAGAGCTCCATGTAATAAAATGCATATACCTTTAACACAGAAGATTCACTCAGTTTATTCTAAGATAAGCAACAATGAACGCCCAGACTGGCAATAATGGCGTGCTCAAATAAAGACGTGCTCAAATTATGCAATTTTGCCAGATCTACATAGAATATGTCAGTCACAATAAACTGACCTTATTACCATTAGACTTTTATTGGATTAGCTTGAGATATATAGGTGCAGAATAGTCAAAGGTTTGTTATCAAGACAAAATACAGTACACAATTCTTAAACATCCACTAAACTAATATACAAGTTGATACAGTATGAAAATGATTTTGTAATCACAAATGCATAAGTAAAATCTGTAATTCCTTGACACACCCAATATATTATATAATGTATAATAATATAAAATATTTGAACTTGTAACTTGTCTTGGGTAGCAGAGAGTCTAATAGTGTATGAAGGCTTCTTAAGTAGAAATATTGTGTACGTAAAACAAAATAAAATATCTCTGTGGGTCAAAAAATATTTAAAATATCATAATCTTCCTAAACCTTTACATATATGCAGTATCTCTGACATTTGCATATACAGAGTAATACGGTAGCTAATGCTGTGGTGTTATGTTCTGTTGCACAACAGGCTGCAGAGATGAAAGTTGTGTTACAACCACACCCCATGTTGCAACTAGAGATGATGCTTTACATTTCTTCACATTTGTCATAGCAATCAAAAGTAACATTAACAAGGTGTTAGCTTGCAGAGGGAGTAATGTCCTAAGAGTACCTGAATGTTTAAAACAAATTCCCATGGGCCAAACACTTGGAACAGACATATCCTTAACCCAAGCAGAGCATATGCGGACAGGACATGTACAAGAAGATTTGTGACCGAGTGGGAAGCAACCAAGCATGTTTGTTTTCTGCTGTATCTAAACCAACATTATGTTATTATATAAAGATGACAGATTATTTCTGAAACAATATGACTACTTGTTCTTCATGACTACTTACTATGTAAACAAAAAGTGCATCCAAGAGATGCTTTCATCAAACTGTTTGGATAAACTTTCCGGTAACCTACCACTAATATATGACTGCGAATGAGCTGAACTGAAATATTCTCTGCTCATAAAGATGAATGATGGCATTTTAACACTGGTGTATGTACCATAGGTGAAGGGTGTGGAGTGCATATATGCCAACATTTGTCTGAGGTCAGCTGACAAGTGTGGGAGGGGTTGTGGTGACACCATTACATCACCATAACCCCGCCTCCTGTTACAGTTAGCTCATTGCATGGTGGGGGTGGGGCTTAATGCCACAAATTGCGTTATTAAGCACTGCCTCAACCGAGATCTGGGAAATTCAGGAGACTGCAGGTCATTTTGAGAGAGTAGGCAAGGATGTACACAGGCCCATGAGTCAAACAGTAGACCACATACCCCACCCTTGATACGTCAGCTCCCTGAATCCACAGGGACATATCAAGGCAGCCATTATATTAATGACCGAGAGAGGTTACTCTCCAAGTTCTGGGTTCCAGGAGTCCCAAAATCACATTAGCTGTGTTGGAAGGACTTTGCCGATCCCGCCCTTAAAAGCACACAATAGATTGGGTGTATGCTGCCATATCCTATATTGATTAATAGACTATCCTCTTACAGTTAATTTAAAGAACAGCCTTTATATTCCTCTTTACCTATTTTTACAGTTTCATATAATACATGGAGATTTGTCTCAGAATAATAAAATCTGTTTGTTCTCAAAATGAAATAAAAAAAAATCTATCTAGTAATAAAGTGCTAGCTCAGCACATCAGGGCACCAGCACATCTGGCATTTGAATTGCCAGAATTGCCAGATGGTTAGTCCATCCCTGTATGGGACAGTCCCACCTTTCAGCACCCAATAGTGGTATTGTCTATCGCATAAGAGATATGGCTTCACCAACAATCCATTACATTCCATGTTTTTATAGATTAAGTCCTAGGTTCCCAAACTGTGCGCCGCGGCTCCCATTGGTGCCGCGGCGCTGTCACAGGGGTGCCGTGGACAGGAAGAAGAGGAAGGAAAAAGAAAAAAACCCAAACAAAACTACTTACCAATCCGGGAGGATGCTGGGTCCCGGGCGCCGCCGGATTGGTAAGTAGTTTTGTTTGGGTTTTTTTCTTCTTCCTGTCCACGGCGGGATACAGAGGGGGCACAGCGAGGGGCAGAGGCTGAGGGAGCAGAGGGCAGAGGCTGAGGGGGCAGAGGGCAGAGGCTGAGGGGGCAGAGGGCAGAGGCTGAGGGGGCAGAGGGCAGAGGCTGAGGGGGCAGAGCGCAGAGGTTGAGGGGGCAGAGCATGAGGGCAGAGCGCAGATGCTGAGGGAGCACAGTGTGTGTGGATGCAGGAGGCGCAGTGTGTGTGAATGCAGGGGGCACTGGGTGTGTGGATGCAGGGGGCACAGTGTGTGTGGATGCAGGGGGCACAGTGTGTGTGGATGCAGGGGGCACAGTGTGTGTGGATGCAGGGGGCACAGAGTGTGTGGATGCAGGGGGCACAGTGTGTGTGGATGCAGGGGGCACAGTGTGTGTGGATGCAGGGGGCACAGAGTGTGTGGATGCAGGGGGCACAGTGTGTGTGAATGTAGGGGGCACAGTGTGTGTGGATGCAGGGGGCACAGTGTGTGTGGATGCAGGGGGCACAGAATGTGTGGATGCAGGGGACAGAGTGTGTGGATGTAGGTGGCACAGAGTATGTGGATGCAGGAGGTACAGTGTGTGTGGATGCAGGGGGCACAGAGTGTGTGGATGCAGGGGGCACAGAGTATGTGGATGCAGGGGGCCAGTGTGTGTTAGCTGTAAATTATTCTTTGACAGAAATATAATTGAAAAAAATACACATAAATAAATTATTTTCCCTTGGATTTATGTGTATTATTTTTGCATACAGCTAAATAAGTATTTCTGTTCTGACCTAAATACTTATTACGTCTTTTTTGACTACTTATAAAATGGGACTGCTCAATAATTATTTTGGAGGGGTGCCTTGAAAAAATTATGGAGACTCTAAGGGTGCCGCAAACTGCAAAAGTTTGGGAACCACTGGATTAAGTAATACTGTCTTTATTGAACTAATGAGTAATTAATGTAGTGTGTAAAAATCCTGTTAATATAGTACATAAAAATAATCAAGTTTAAATGGAGCAGGGTGCACCCTAGACTAAGCCTAAATAGCTTTTCTACTAACCAGGGCCTGCTGTCACATGGTCTTGCTTATTTCTACAGAGGAAGTAGTACTATCTAAACCTCCTGTGAAAGGGAGGTTGAGATAGTACTGTGTCACGGCAATAGGGTTTCTGGGATCTGTCTGAGGACCCTTGGGACTAGCTGAGACAGGAAAGTAGTGGAAACTGGGAGGCCGG
Organism: Mixophyes fleayi; assembly: GCF_038048845.1. Classification (NCBI taxonomy): domain Eukaryota; kingdom Metazoa; phylum Chordata; class Amphibia; order Anura; family Limnodynastidae; genus Mixophyes; species Mixophyes fleayi. Next base: position 202,900,106 of record NC_134405.1, read on the forward strand.
ATGAATGTCTTGCTCATAGAGCTTGCTCTAATCCTGTATACTAGATGTTAGGAGGAGGAATGCTGGACTGGACTCCGTACTGAAATAGATGACTGGAATCTGAACCTGATGGACTGGAACCTGGATTTTGGAACAGATAGGACCTGAACCCACGAACAGAGTCTCAGTACATCCAAGAACTCAGAAACTCAAACAAATATAGTACCACAACTGTAACTGGGAATACTCAGAACTCAGGCAGCGGATATACAGGGGTGACAACCTTCTGAACAGAATAAGCCTGAAACTGCCCCATGACAACTCAGAACTCAGAACCTGGGTTATGCCTGGAACTGGAAGTCGGTATCCCGAGACAGAGAGATGGCTCCAGAAAGTGGATGACTCAGAACAACAACCTACTAACCCAAATAGCCAGTAGGAGAGACAGGAATAGATTGGTGAAAGGAGGATCCACACAGAAGGTAAAAGCTGGAATCTGTACACTAGCAGATAGAATGAAGGTGAATCCCCACGAGGAATAAATAAGCAAAGTCTTTATTTCAGCAGGCAGAATGAAGCTGAATTCACACAAAGGGTCAATGGTAGAAGTCCATATAACAGCAACAGGATGAAGCTGAACTCACTCAGTGGGTTAATGGTAGAAGTCCATATAACAGCAAACAGGATGAAGCTGAATTTACACAAAGGATTGAGATCTGTATATAGCAGGCAGAATGAAGCAGCAAACAAACAGCAAGTGTGGTAATCTGGAACCAGGAAAGTATTGCACTGGCAATTAGCTGAGTATAGGAGGAGTCTGCTATAGTCTGCAGAAGAAGCTAATTGGTGGATGAGATCAAGTGTTCAGATTCAGCAGGATGTTTAGCAAATGTCTCACCCAAGATAGCAGCCTCCATTACTGCAGACAGAAGCCACGCTTGTCACAGGATAGAATGCTACATTCGACCAGGATGGAGATGTAGGGTGATATGGTACCGGTGAGTGGTGTAAACAGGACTAAGAATCCGATTCGTGACAATCTGCTTCTAAGAAGTAAGAGGTGACATCCGAAAATGAATAATATCCACAAGCTATCCAGTGAAGGAAGAATATTGTTTAGACCTCCTGTCAAAATCATGACTGCCAAGCCTGGGTCTTGGGCTATTAGCTCCTCCAGATATATATATAGGAAGACTAAGAAACTGAATGGTAACCTATAGCAATTAAATAGTTCTGGAACTTCTTTTCTCAGCTGGTACAGTGTATACTACCACCCTTAGCATGACTACTGCACTTGCCTTAAGGCATGTTTCACTAGTGTCTGTGACTGATTCAGGGAGACTAGGTCTACAACCACCACCAGACTGCCAATGATATTTCTACTTTCCTATAGCTACTTACTGATCCTTTACAGGGACTCACTTATTGCAAAATGTGTTCCTAAACATTTGTAATTGAAAGAAAGTAATAAAAAAGAAAATATAAATATATGTTGATCTTGAATAGGGTGAATTTCCCCTTTATCCTCACACAGCATTAATCTTCATACTAGGTAAATGGTCGGGCTGTAATAATAACATTGTGTGCCTTGAGGCTGTAGTATGATATAGATGTTCCCAGTGAGCAGAGTAGGTCCCTGGCTGGTTGCGTTTGTTGAACAGTCTGTAAGTTGATGAAGCTATCTATGATGTTGGACTTGAAGGATGCAGAAAATGTACTGTGCACTCTCTACATTCATAATGTCATGTTCTTGCTGCTGGATAATGATGTCTAGGCAGCAGGTGCACAATAAAAGTGGATGATGGCTGACATGGGCCGGCGGCTACTTATAATGCAGTTTTTCACTAGTTGCAAGCTGGTGCTTGGGGCCCCTAGCCAATGCTAAACTAATATAATAACTGTCAATAATTTATGTGTATTTCTGGGTAGGTACTCTGGTCTACTGTTGCTATTTCTTGTTTATTGTCCCAGCGTTTTTAAAAAATATCTAGTTTTGTGGTATATTCTCAGGCCCATTCATTAATAGATGGATGAAGTTCAGAGAGCTATTGTTTTTCAATGAAACAGATATGCTTAGAACATGATCTGTGTTCCACGTCTAAAAGAATGAAAACTAGAAGTAAACATTACTATATAGAAAGTAACTTCCAAAAAGACATAACTGTTTATTTCCATATTAGAATTACCATTTCGGAGTAGTTAATTATATATATTGGCATATATTGGTGTATATATAAGCATTAGTTGATATTTCCATTCAAGTAAATATATCTAGTAATAAAGTGCTAGCTCAGCCCATCAGGACACCAGCACATCTGGCATTTGAATTGCCAGATGGTTAGTCCATCCCTGTATGGGACATTCCCTCCTTTCAGCACCCAAAAGTGGTATTGTCTATCGCATAAGAGATATGGCTTCACCATAAATAGCGTTGACATGAGCTGATCAGGGTATGGTTTGTGTGTATTGGTGGCAGGGGCTAATTTGTTCCAATTGGAAATGTTTGCACTTATACATATAAAACATATCTAAATGGGCATTACATTTGTGTTGCCGCTGATTAGTTTCTCTAAATTCACTTCTTCACAAATATCTATGAGTAAGAATGGAAGAGTGAAAAAGATGCCCACTGTGTTCGTGAGAAATGTCACATCACAGTACCATCTTATAAAACAGGTATCTAATTAGTTCTGGATGATCACACTACATTACTGTTGTAGGATCTTCAGTTCATGTGAACAGCTAATTTAAATGATGCCTTGGGCATTTTATCAGAAAATACTAGACAGATGTAGGGCCTCAGTTTCATTGCTTATTTTCATCATGAATGATATGTGTGTTAATAATTATACATTATAATTAGGCTATTATTCAGTCTATTTGTCATGTCTGGGCCCATTCACTGTTGATAAACAACAGTGAAGAGGCTAGTGGAGTTTTCATTTATAGCAACCCTTTTCACCTAAAGTGAGTAGTACTTACGGAAACTCAGATGTCCACAGGACTTTATATAAGTCAGATGAGTTTATTAATACAGCATACCAGCAGACACGCACTTGGGGGGGTTTCCAGATCCCTGGAGGCCTCACTGGACCGAAACTTGGAGATCCATTTAATTTAAGAATCAGTACTTCAGTCGCAATACTCATTCAATATTTCAGAAGCTGTGCAGGTATGTGGGAACCTGAATTCTATTCAAGGTTTGATGCATGTGATGTTTTCATTGCAAGTACTGTATCACATATTGCAATTAAGTGTATTTAAATCTCTATCTTGCTGAATGATTTACTTCTGCAATTTCTTTTTGAAAGAAGTCTGCTTTTGTGCACGTCAAGCCTATTCTTTCAGAAAATCCAATTTAAAGGGAAATTTCTTTTGTCACTTCTTTTTCTACAAAAGCTTTCGTAAAACACTTTGACCTGAATAATTCTGTACCTTATTTCTCTCATACTTTTTTCTAATTTTAAATGAAAGGTACCATTTTCCTTGATTTGGCAGGTAAAATGGAAGTGAACCTGTTCCCTTACACACAGTGGTGGCAACCATTTAGTGGGCTGAAACACTATTCATGGGAATACAGCTTTTCAGTTCCATAGATCCAGTGATGTCATAGTGAATTGTTAGGCTCCATTATCATTATTGTACAGCCCACAAATTATGTGCGTTCACATTGTGGGCCTGATTGATCCTTGATTGCAACTTGCGTGCACGCTGCGTTTTTAAAACGAGTACGGAACTTGAGCATACGTGCTCCCGCAATCATACTTAAGTGGATCACAACATATGTTTCCTTTTGAATCTCGGTATAATTATGCTCTGCCTAAACAGTACTTGTTGTATGTTACCAGACAGAACAGACTGCAGGATACGCACATGCATATGTGCAATATTAAATACCATCAGAACGCACGCAAAAAAAGAAAAATATAATAAAAGAAATGACCAACTTACGATAGTATAATCATTAATACATTTGATATCGTTTCTATTACTTGCATACATAAGTTGTGTGCTATCTAGTGCCACGCATACGTGTAGTTTTTAATACAATCACTATCAGTCGGCACTTACATCTGCCCTGTAGCTGGTGCAAATGATATGGCTAAAAAAACACGCACTTAAGATAAACCCAGACCTTGAATCGACTGCACGGCTTCGGGTTCGTCCATACCATACATTATGTAAGTTTATGCAAAGAGTCAATATTTGCAGTGTTCTTTTTGAAGACCTCTGCAATTCGCCCTGGCATGCTGTCAATCCACTTCTGGGCCACATACTGACTGATGGCCGCCCATTCTTGCCTAATCAATACTTGGAGTTTGTCAGAATTTGTGGGTTTTTGTTTGTCCACTTGCCTCTTGAGGATTGACCACAAGTTTTCAATGGGATTAAGGTCTGGGGAGTTTCCTGGCCATGGACCCAAAATTTCGATGTTTTGTTCCCTGAGTCACTAAGTTATCACTTTTGCCTTATGGGAAGGTGTTCCATCATGCTGGAAAAGCATGATGGAGCATAAATATCATCAGAGAATCTCAGTTCTAAATGCAGACAAAACTTTATTCATTATCCTCCTACAGCACATAAGCATAACAGTTGCAATATGGTACAAAATATATTTAAATGCTCACCTCCTCCAGCACACACTTAGCAGAAATTAAACAATACTGGCAGTTTGTAAACTCTGCATGTGTGGGTGTAGATGTTGCACAGCAAACAGTCAGTGATAATCATGCTTACAAACAAAGTAGGCATGGACTAGAGGTTCTTGTACGCTTCTCCTATCATCCCAATATCGAGGGATTCCTCACGGTACGGGGTACTTTCCAAGGGGGCCTTCCTTTACACTCTGCTGAAGCTGGCAACCACTCTTAAGGAAACACTTCCAGATTGCTTTCAGACAATACACCCCAGTCACTGGGGATTTTCCCACTGCACATTATCAGTCTCTCACAGCATCCCCCTTCCAACCATGCTACCAGGCAAGTTCTCGCAGGCAACTTCTCATCCAAAGACTTTATTTGTGGGGACTCTCCCCCTCTTGTCCAGACTTGTGACTGTGCCAGCCTCTATGTACAAATTCACACTGGTGCCTCTTCTTGGGGTACCCCTGAAGTTGTGGATCTATCTCTACCGCTCTCTATGGGGCTTTAACCTGATTGTGGCCTTTAACCCCTTCTATCAGGGTTGCTTAATAAGTAGGGGTTCTTTCTACTTCCCTTACTCGGCTCTATCTGGTGCCTTTGCAGCATCCGTAATGCACCCCTCCGTTGTCGGGGACCTGGGACAACCTCCTCCTTCCCGGCTCCTGGCTAAAATGTCTGCCAATCTCCAAGGGCGGAGGAGCCAGAATTTTAAATAGATGGTTCCCACATGGGTCTCCCATAGAAAACACTGCCGCTTTAAAGCCACATGGCCAACTACCGCCCCATAATATCACGATAACCTGGCTGCCTCGCCTCTCTTACTTCAGTACTCCTGTCTGTTGTCATCAGGGGGGAAACAGAAGGCAATGCCGACAGACGTTACATACCAGACAAAATTAGGTGTCCTCAGGGTTAAAACTCCAGAAAGTCATAAATAACAGTTGCAAGCATAGAATGCCTATCCATTATTCCAAGTATGCCCACATCGACCAGCTGGCAATCACTTGAGGGACAGCCATACAGGCTGACCATCCTAACAATGGTAATGCTAGGTATGTGATATCTGTTGACAATGTCTGCTTTTAAAGAAAAATACAAGAGGAAATAAATCATAGTTCTCTTTAATATAGTAAATATCTCATGTTGCTGGTGTCACTGCCTTATGCATTGGTCAAACTACTGAATTCTGTAGAAAGTGCACACATTAAACCAATCCTTACTAAAATTCAGATCACTTTTACTGTACTGGAAATTGAGGCCCCATTACAGTATGTAATTTCATACTAGTAATTGGGCCAAGGGTTCTGCATAGTAGAGTAAATAGTAATCTGTACTCCTTTGTTCCTGTTAGATCATCTTTTTCTATATTACGTTTATGGACAAACCTGCACCAAATCTGCTATTTGTCTGACAGCTTTTACCAAAGAGCAAAAAATATCTTCTCTGACACATTGTATTCAATAATATATTGTGTCACAAATAAAAAGGACAACACTAATTTGTACATTATGACAAGCTGCAGTCACAGCTTCCAAGACCCTATCTAGCAATGAAACTAAAATTACTATTTCTTTAAGTGACAGCGCAGAAGGGGCTTAAATTGCAGTTTAATTTGATAAGAGGATCCTTGGATTCTCATTCTCATTATCTGAACTGCACATAGTGTTTTTCTTTCTTTCTACATAGTATTTTATTTGGCCTTTATCTCCCAGAATACAATACAAGTGGCATCTAGTCACAGCTACTGACAATGTACTTACTCTCTTCATCTGATAATAATATGAACATCTCATTGTTTTCCACATAAAATATCTGTCAAATGAATAATCATAACAATCTGCAATAGAAATTGGGCAACAAACAATGATCATGTTATATCTGTATCTCATTGCTGGTCTTTAGGTCAATGATGTATTGTACAATGACTGTGAAGGCTGTTTTATTAAATAATTTCATAAGAAATGATAGCAATAAGTGCGGGTGAGGACCATGTCTCGGGCTTTAGGGCTGTGACTAACAATTAACAACATGAGTTCAATGTCAGTGTATACTTAATCTCTAGCCAACGCTACAAAAAACCCTAAAATTATAAAGTGCATAAAAAGCAATTATACAAATGGAGCCAATGCAAATCTTGGTCCTTGGAAATGTGCTAGAACTGGGCATCTATGATAAGTGTCCTCTCCATCCAGTCTGAAGGTTAACCTCTTATGTTGAGTAAATTTCACTATAGAAAAGATGTAGGAGCGCATTGATAGCCAAGTAGTCTTGTGGTGATGTTAGCTCTTTGATGTAGCAATCCTATATGATACAGTATTTGTCCCTATGGATACTGTATGGCATGTTAATAGTGTTACATGACTGAGGCACACCAGGATGGTATGTCTGACCTGTATACAGGTTGACATTATTACTATAATACCATTGGGTGCCTTGAGGGTGTAGTTTGGTAAGAAACATTCCCAGTGAATAAAATAGGTCCCTGGTTGATTGTGATTATTGTAGGAGGCTGTGCTTTGATCAAGCTGACTATGGGTCATATGAGGGATTCAGAACATATACTGTGTACTCTCTACAGTGATAATGTCATGGTCTTGCAAATGGATAATGATGTCTAGACAACAGGTTCAACATAAAGTTTGATGATGGTTGATATGGGCTGACAGCCTCTTACAATATCATATATTTCTGTAGCTACAAGCTGTAATTTAATGCTTATATTAGACTAATATCATAACTGTCAACATTGTTGTGGTGGGTGGCAGCTCTTCTTTCTCTCTTATTTTACTTTATGTGCCTTTCTTTTGTGCATTTCAATTGATTCTTCCACATGATATCCGTTTTATGAATCCCTTGTACATTACTCTGTCATCTTTCTCATACAGTCCTCCTCTCTCAGTAATCCAAATCATCGCTGCCCAGCTCACTGGGGCGCAGGGCGACAGACACACACATTTTTCAACTATCATAATATAAGGATCTGTCTGCCCAGTCTGCAGCATTTGCTAATTAGAGAAATTACAGTTTTAAAAGCCCTGCATAGTAAACCATAGTGAGTTCAGATTTGTGTTGTATTATCCAAACAAGACACTGGAGTGTATGTTGACATTTTATAGATTATCATATAATAATATAACAATTGTTCCAAGTTTTATGGCATGGCTGAATTTAAATTAGTGACTCGTACAACGTGAATTAATATGTCAGCTATACTTTTACAGATACAATTTTGATCATGTCCGTATGACTTGCCGTTATTAGGATGTCTTACAACTTGACGGGGGAAGCCCATCACACCACTATTACTGTCACCTGGAGTCCCGCAGCTGTTACCTATTCACAGAGCAGCTGGGACGCTTTGCTCTGGTGGGAGAGTCGCTCAGCATGTCAGCCACAAAACGCCTGAAGCTGATGCTCTTTGCCCCCACCTCCTGCACAGCTCTAGAGTACAGCCTGCGAGTGTACTGCATCACTGACACACAAGATGCCATGAAGGTGAGTGAGAGGAGAAGGCCACACATAAAGCACAGCCATTAAAGCCTGGATGTGGTTCACTGACTCTAATGATGTGAGACTGTTGATTATGGAGCACATAAAACATGATGTAATACAATAATTCATTACTGGGCTCACTGATGGAGATGTGCCGTGTAGGAGTGCTGATGAGGAGAAGAACAGGAGGATTCTGGGTGTTTGGGAAGCACACTTATAACATTGGCTTTTAAAGACGCACCTGGACTAGATATGATAACAATGAGCTAGAGCAGTGCTCGGCAGACACAAGACAGATGCCAGATTACACAATGCCTTGTCAGGTAATGAAAGCAAAAAAACAATCAAAGCAACTGCACTTCTACAATAGTGAAAATGGCATCATAAATTAATCTCCTCAGAAGAATGCATTAAGATTAATCTTTATAATTTCAGTTGGGTTATGCAGTCTTTCATTGTGTGTGAATGTAGTAACAAGCCACTTATCACTGAAGTTCCCTTACATCCGTCTTTCAGTGCTTTAGGCCTCTATAGAAAGCACTCACTTGAACAATCTTGAATTGACATAAAACAAAGTTCATTAGCGGCGTTAGAGAGCCAGCTGTGCCCCGTCGTGTATTTGTCCCCTCGAGGATGGCAGCCAGACACAGCTGTAGGATCAGCCAACTTCCATACATCCATGACAATCTCACATACATGGCAAGCTGAAACAGTATATACAGGACAATGTGTGATACATGCAGATTGTCCTCACCCGGCTCTAATAACAAATAGTTTTGGTACTTGTAGCTGTATTAATGCATAAATGTTACCTGTTCTTTTTGTTTACATACAGTAATCATGTACAATATGCTTTATCCCTTTATAACTGTAAATGTTTATTCCACAGGAGGTTATACAGCTGGAGAAACAACAGGGGGGGCAGCTGTTAGATGAGCCGCGTCTCTTGCATTTTAAGGATAGTTATCACAATCTGCGTCTTTCTGTGCATGACATGCACAGCACCATGTGGAAGAGCAAGCTCTTGGCCAGCTACCAGGTATGCATAAAACCCAGGCATTATCTGGGCCAATGCCAACCAAACAAAGGTCCTATTCATGCCCAGGTGCGACTGGTCACAATAGGTTGGTGCAGCAGACACATATTCATCAAGTAACATTAGAGTTATGTATTTATACTAGATTAAACCTTTACACTTCTCGGCATTCATGTGCCTTTATCTCTACCGCTAACCGAATCTGAGCTGCGGTCAGCATCGTTCTAAAACCATGTGATCCCGAGCTGATGTATAGCAGGATGGTTAAAAGATTGTAACCGCACCAGTGGAACTATTACAGCATTCTGGGTATTTAAAAAGAAGGCTGTAAACTACTAACATACTCTGATCTATCTACACAGTCACAACTGTAGTGTAGTAGCAGAAAGACATAAGGCAACTACAAACATCCAAAAATGTTAAGTAATTGGGAAACAGAAGGTTTGATTTTAAGAGCACATTTTTTTTCAGTGTACCTTAGCTCACATCACAGCTTTCTACCATTTTAATAGATTGTGTTTAGCCTGTCGTTCAGCTCTATGCTTATTTGGCAGACAGACAACAAATCTGCTGAGGTTATCCTAGTCACTTCTTATTCTCTCTGTAGGTCCATGCTTGTGACCAGGTCACCTAATAAAAGTGTTTTAGATAGTCCTAAGTAATGTTGTCTGAGATCTCTTCATCTCTTATCCATTACTGTCCTTGGTGCAGGAGATCCCATTCTATCACATTTGGAATGGAGTACATGACAACCTTCACTGCACTTTCACGTTGGAGCGCTTCAGTCTCAGCACGTGTGACCTCTCCTGCAGGGTCTGGGTGTGGCAAGTGGAAGGTGACGGTCAGAGCTTCAACATCAACATCAATCTAAACAAGGTGAGGGAAATCCACTGTGTATGAAAATGTTCCTCATTATAACACAAAATCTAAACTCAAAAAGTAGATGTTGTAGGTATTAACAATTGAGTAACTTAATAGTTAAATAGTAATAATTAAGTTTATCTAAAATTGGCTAAAATTTAAAAACATAATAAAGACGCTTTTGGCTATACTTATTTTTCTAGGCAAGTCAAAAACATAATTTGCCAGACTATAAACTTAAATGAAACTACTGACTCATAAATGCCTTATAATTAGTTGTGAGCTATTTGCAGTGTTCTGTTGAAAAGCAGAAATAGTTCTTGTGAATTTCCTTGTTTTTCATGTCATGGTATTTTCCCAGTGATTGCTCATTGAGTTATTACAAAGTCCAAGGGTACAGTGGTGGGTGTCCCAGGATGAAGAGAGGACCAGTTATAACTATAGATTGTGTCAGAAAAGAGGAAGTGGTGTAACTAATAACTTATACATTAGAGACATTTACGTGCATGTTGAGGGCAGCGTCTGCAGTGAGGAAACTATTCCTGGAACTGAAAACTCTTTGGGGCTCAATCAGTGGAGTCAATAATTCAGTGTTATGTCAAAGTGATATTCATACTGCTAGTAATAATTTACGTACCATTACAATTATTTAGTGCATGATTATAAAAGTTATTCACATAATTACTACATCCATGGAAAGTAATGAATATATATGGGATGCCTGATTTTGTGATAATCTAGAACAGTAAGAATAAACAGCACTGTATAAGGATTTGTGCAACTAATATCAAATGTGAAGATTAATTAAACACTGAAGTATGTAGCTTTTAGCCGAAGAGTTCAATGACCATGTGAAGAGTGGATTAGGACAGCGACTCTCCTGACTTTCTTGGAAATAGGGCAAGTTCTTCTTTGATCAACATGTAACCCATTTCTCTTGCTCTGTGCAATTTGTAAAGGACTACACAATGAGAACTGGAAAGCTGAGGATAGCTGCACACTAGATAAAAATAGGTCACTTCTGATTGTAGTGTTAGGGAGAGTAGGTGAGGTGCTTCATTTTCATGTCACCCCTTCTCCTGTACCCGAGACTTATCTTTCTGCTGTGACAATTTATACCTCTGTCACATAAAGGTTCTGACTAAGAATGGTTTGGTTCAGGAAAATCGCCCATTGGAGATACTGCTGAATGAAGGAGAAAAGGATGCTGCAGCAGCTCTGGTGGGTCCCAGCGCCTTCAAGATCCCCTTCCTGATGAGACAGAAGATCATAACAAGCTTAGATGAACCATCATCACATGGAGCTGAATGGAGAGTGTTGGCTCAGAAGCTGAATTTGGACAGGTAAGTTAGTGGAGCATTTTATACTGCAATACAGTGCAGTATAAAACAGCTCAATGTGTAAATGGCTGGATACAGGGGCATAACTAGAAATGACTGGACCCAGATAAAAAAACCTCAAGGGCTTTACTTGGTGAGTTTTATCGATTCTAAAGTGTAGATACCAATCGTGGACAAAGATCAGGCTGTTATGTGTTCTGGCCAAGCGGCTGGATCTGCCATACGTGGGCACCATAAGGGTAGTGCTATGCAGGCACTTTACTCACTGGCACTTTTTCAGCTAGAAAAGCGCAATATACAAGTGCTCGTTGACTACAATGGTGATGGGTTAAAGTGAAGGAGGACTGTTGCTCCCCATCGCATGAAAGCAATTTAACATCTGAAAGTTCTCCATGCAATGTTTTCTGAGCTTAATCACTTTCATGTAATGAGGGGAAGGGGGAATACTCCTACCCTAAGTTGAGCACTTTAAAACGCTGCACCAGCTGAAAAATCAGCAGTGTTTAAATCACCTGTGCAACATCACCCCAAAGTACATGTCCATTCAAATTGTTTATATTCATGCTTCAGTTGATGAAAAGATGACTTGAAAACATTGCTATTCATTTTTCGGATCATTTATGAGAATGATGTATCAGCTCTGTCGGCTGCCAGTCATGTTATATAAAGTTAATAACAATTTAAAAATCATTGGTATCCACTGGAGGATATGAATTTTTCCAGTGTTCTTTTTTTTTTTTTTTTATAGTCCTTCAGTGTTTGACTTGAGTCTTAAAAAAACTTCAGATGAAAATGCTGTTCTATTCTAGCTCTTATTTTTCCTCTCATCATTGTTTATTTGTATGGCACCATGAACCTGTACAGTGCCGAACAGTCTGTATAACAGATCATACAAAATAATAAATCATACAGAAATACAGAAAATGTACATAGGAGGTTGCAGATATGAGACGGAGGGTAGAGAGGATCTAGCTCATGAGTGCTACCTCTTCAGAACAATAACACAGGGAGACTCCTGCACTCTATTCCATTCTTTTGTTAGGTACATGTGAATTGATGGAGCTTCCTGCAATTTTTGTTTTCTGCTCTGGAAGAAATGTGGTTTAGCCTCCCATGAAATTAGATAATTATTCTTAAAAGTAATTAGCAAAAAAGGCATAACATATGATATATTTTCTTACAATAATAAAAAAAAGTATTTTATTGTATTCTTATGATACATTTTGTATTTGTATTTTGCACAAACTACTTTAATAGAGGTTGGCAGTCAAGTAAATTAACTGTCCCTGCTTGCTTATCTTTGAGAACTCCTTAATAATACATGTCAGAATGTAGCCAGGTGTGATCAATCTGCATTAAAATGACATTTATTTCTCAACAGGCTCTGTACCTATCTAAAATCAGTATCATATACCGATTTTGTTGGGTTATACTTTAATGTAGCAACATTTTAAGTAATGTTTTTCTCTGCTGTGAAATGCTTGTCCTTCTCGCCTATATCACTTTTTACAATCTACAGATAAGAGCACTAACTCAAAAACCATAGCAACCAGTCATTTCATTGCCCCTTTATGCACCCTCACACACAAAAAAACTGTAGAAGAAAATGTCACAATTATTAGATGTTCTATGTATTCTCTATTTTTTGTTTCCTTCATAGCAGAAAAGAATTTCCAACATTTCACACCAAAAGTTTAATGCAACAGAATAATAATTTTTGGCTGCTGCCTGGTAATTGTTGTCTGGCACACGAATTTATAAAAACGTTACAAATAACTCAGGGAAAGTTCCTGCCAATTAGCTGTGTTCTTGATGCCAGAAGGTGTGGAGCATTGTCCAACTTCCAGAAACAGCCAATTCCACGGATTCTCTCTCTTAACTGGAATTCACATTTATTCCAATAGGATGCTGTCACAACAAGTCATTCTAGAATCTGTGGCATCTTATAAATAAACGATGATGATGACGATGCTAAATACCATTTAAATGGGCTACATGGACCATATTACACAACTAATTGGCTAGTAAACAGGAGACATCTCAGGAATGGCCCCACTGTACTAGTCTTCAGTATGGTATGACATCATATACATGTAAAATAATCATATACTGTCATCCACAGTTCTGTCTTTATATATGCCCTCCTACAAGTAAACACTCCAAAATCATGCTAAATGTCCAAATGGTTAAAGTGGTCTCTGAAATAATTAAGTTTACTTGGACGTAGATAGCCCATATATTTCTAAAAATACCAAACATTAATCCACAGCTTCATTGTCTACCACCTTTGTTGTTAGTACCTAGTAAAACATGGTAAACTCCTTTGTGTCAGGCAACCCTGGACTGCTGCAACGTACTCTCCTTCATTACACTCTTTGGCCATTACTCATTGCTTGAAACTATTGCTCCATATGAAGTATTTTAGTTGCATAATTGTTTGATTTTATCCCTTCTGTTTATATTGTTACAATTTTATATCCCCTTTTTCCTTTGGTGATGTGTTTCCCTCTATATTGGACCTACCTTTCAGTGACATATATGAAGGCGCTTGTATTTCTATTTATCAGAAAAAGATTTATACACACTAGACAAAGGTGGTCCCTTAATCAAATAAAATATGGGGCGATGGGAAAGCTGTGTGCAATTTTGAGGATGTGGTTTTGTAAATAATTAGGTGTGACTTTATGGTGGTGGCTGTCATGTTGTAAGCTGATGTAAGGTGCACTAAATATCATATAGGCAAAATGGTCAGCAAATATACCTAGGCATGCCTATTATCGTTATACCAATCTATATTACACATATCCCCAACAGTCCTATTCTCCACAATAATAAAAAAAAAAATCAGTCTTTGCAATTGGGTAGCACGGTTTCATTTTCTTGTCATGGTCTGGGTGGATCAAAAATGAAGGGATAGATTGAGGTAATGACCTCAATCACAAATGTTGGGGGGTATAGTTATATATGCCAATATATACTAAAAGGCATACACATGCAAGTATGGCATGCTTCCTGAACATGTATGCTGTTCTGAGTAGTCTACATCTCCAGTAATGCCAGTGTATCTACTTCAGGGGCTCGACACCTGACCCCTGGCACATCTCTTAGAAGTGTTTGACCCCTGGCCTTCAGTATGGACCATTGCAGTATTAATTATTAAATAAATAAAAACCCTGACAAAGTTTCTAGCTCGCCCCACCCAAAGTGAACTGAGCGTTAGCACTCAAAGCCTGGGCTGCTTATAGCTAACATGTGGGAACGATCAGCATGGGGTCCCTTCGCAAATTCCGCAACCAGCACCAAGCTATGATAGGCTGGGCCGGTCCCACAAGGATCACTGTAGCATTGGGTAAACTTGGCATAGTGGGACATAGTGATGAATTCTATAGGGAAATCATGTCTGCCAAAAAAATGCATCCCCCTTTAAATGAATAGCACCAGGGTTCTGGCTAGCACACTTTAGGCTGCGGTAATAGTATAATGTAAAAATAAAAAATCTTTAAGCACTGTTGTGGACCTACAAGTCACCATTGTCTTCTTAGGCATGCTGACACTTGTAGAACTACAAGCACCAGCATGACAGCTACCAGAGCATTGGGTAATTTGGTAAAAATACCTAAATAATAGTATTTTTGGTATGTGGCATTACTGGTTCCTGTAAGCTCTGCCAGATCTACAAGCTACAAGCACCAGCATGCCCTAAAGGCATAGCCTATACCTCGTTGTATTTGTTATTTATTGTTCATTCAAATAATATGGTATCTTCATCTTACTTCTTATTTCTTTGGTATATACTTTTGTTTTTGCTTCTTCTTCAGTGCTCCATTGGTTATAAATAAAAAAAAAAATCATAATAGCGGACACAAGACTTGATCCTAGAGGAGCAGCGATGCAAATGACAGACCGCGAGCCCATCCTCAAGTAACTAAACTGATTGGCTAGAGAGTGAGAGAGCAGCTCTGGTTACTGGCAGATTGGTGCCCAGTCTGACATTGACAATGGCTGTCAGAGTTGTTTATGATCCTCGGGTAGCTTGATGAACTGGTGGGATCATTACTGACCCTGTCAAACACATTGATTTATGTGGGTATGACAATTAAGGATATACACAAAACAGGATCTGTTAGGGATGCTTGAGAAGCCTAGAGGAGGGGAGATGTATGTAACTGTCACAAATTTCTCCAACCCTTTAGGCATTTCCCAGTAGACCCTATGTAAAATCTTGCTTTTGCAAATCAAGATAATTAAGCAAAATCTCATGATGCTGAAGTTCCCTTGTTTTATTCACCAAGAAGAGTCACACATGAAAACACACATTGAAGTACACAAATCGTTTTGTGACCATAATTTACATTTAAGTAGACACCACTGCAACTGCCCATTAAATAAGCAATGGATTCTTTAGCTTGCAATCTAGAAATTTCCAGCTCATATACATCTGGGGTAAACAGACATTTTTAGATTCCTAACAGGGATTTATATTAATAACTTTCTATATAAATATTGTTATTTGTACAGTATACACAAATAGGTACAAATTATAATTTTTTTTATTCTTTAAAAGTAGCAAAACCTCAGAGTGCAAGTCAAGTCACCCCAGTCTGCTTCCTTCTAGTGTGCAATAGCCTAATCTGTTACTGTCACGCCATACAGTTACAGACCCATTTGACAGGGGCCGCGGTCACAAACCATTCATGGCCTTTGCATGAACCTGAAGTCTTGCTGTGCTGGGTAAGCAGGTGGATGAGTACAAGGAGGAACATAAGAAATATTGCTCATGTGAATGTAAGCTTATCTGAGACATGCCTCGATCCATAAATCAATATTTGCACCTCTATTTGGCTGAGCTGTTTCATTCTTTAACCCTGTGCTTCCAGAAGCATTATGAATCAGGTTATGTTAAACAAATATACATGGGTTGTTGGGTGTTTTTATGATTTAAGTATTTGAAGGCAGATGATAAAATTTCTTACCTGTCTTCATAGAGTGTGATATTATCTATTCCAATCACTCTATAATGCAGTTAGCACTGACAGTGTAGGTTATCTACTGACCATATCATCAGCACTGTGGCACAGTGGTTAGCATTGCATCCTCACTGTCACCTCCCAACATTTTTTATTTGACATTTAGGACATAGTGTGTAAAGTGGTGAGTGCAAATGAAAAGGGGAGTGGTCACAATAGACAGGACGTCCTCCCTTTGGAACCGCTGAGCCGCCCCCAGCCACCTTCCCTCCTCTTAAAACACCCTTTCAAGGCCGGACACACCTGCTTTTGGACAGTGCGGCATTGAAGAGGCGTCACTCAGTGGGACATGTCTTCCAACTGTCCCCAAATCAGGACAAAAGTCCTCATAATCAGGACTATTGGAGGTGTGTCACAGGTCTGGGGCCATGGATTCGATTCTTACCGGAAAGACAAGAATTGTGTGGCATTTGTATGTTCTCTGTTTACATAGGTTTTTTTCACACAGTCCAAAAACATACTGACACTTTAACTGGCTGCTGACATAAGTGTGTGTGTGGTTTTTTAGAGAAGTAAGACTTTAAGCTTTAATTGGGAAGGTACTGATGTGAATAACTAAGTATTCTCTATGCAGCGTTATGTAAAATGGTGGTGCTTTATAAATAAACAAAAGGGATAATAAATACATTTACGCAGCAATTGCACATAGATTTACCGGGACATGAAGAGAGAGGTACATGCCCCCTGCCTTCATTATCTGCTCTGCTGTTTGGCAGAACTTGATTTATATTACATAAGTTTAAAACTTTTGCCAAGGAGTGATAATTGATATATTTTGGAGATATGCAAATTTTATCAAATAAAGACTTTGCCTATTTTCTCATTTAAGAGTAAATTACACTATTGATATGTGTTCAGAATTTTGCTGCCGACATGTTACTCTATCCTATCTAACTTGTCACATTCTCATTAATACGATTTGCATCTGCTGATAGAAGCTTTAGCATAAGCAGAACTGATGTCTTTACAAATAAGTAGGATGATGATCATCATCAGCTATTTATATAGCGCCACTAGTGCTACAGCGCTGTACAGAGAGCTCACTCACATCAGTCCCTGCCCCATTGGAGCTTACAGTCTAAATTCCCAAACACACAGACAGACAGAGAGAGGCTAAGGTCTATTTTTAACAGCAGCCAATTTAACCTACCAGTACGTTATTGGAGTGTGGGAGAAAACCGGAGCACCTGGAGGTAACCCATGCAAACATGGGGAGAACATACAAACTCCACACAGGTAAGGCCATGGTTGGGCATCAAACTCAATACAGAACTTCGGTACATTTCTGAAAATAACGTGAAGACTAAGAATAATCCACAATTCCTCGTTTAGAGAATATCTGCTATCCATTAGTAAGTGACTTGACATAATCTCTTCTGTCTTTCTTATTACAGCCATTTAGGTTTCTTCATCTCCAAGTCAAGCCCTACTGCCATCCTCCTTAATCTCTGGGAGGCACAAAACTTCCCCAGTGGGAACCTGGCGAGGTTGGCAGCAGCTGTGGCAGAGATTGGGAAACAAGACTCTCTCATGTACATGATGTCAGAGGCAGAGTGCTGAAAGTGTATCAGTCACCTGCACATTTCCAGCAAGTCCCATGTCAAGGCTTGGCCAAAGGACTCTAACATTCCCGATACCAGGTCCGTGGACTTTACTCTTTAAAATGCCCCCTCCCTGGCAACTGTGGGGGTGGAGGGCTTCAAACACATCTTTTCATGGGTTTAAAACCCCTGCCAGTGAAAGGGTTAAAGAGATGTTCAGCTCCTTTATGCAGAGCAGGATTTTCAGAGATGTAGCCACCTTCATAGGCAGCTAAATACATCATATTAATGCTGCTCTCACGTAAACATATTAAATGTAAGATCAAACTTGAACAACGAAGAAAGATTCCACATTGAAAAAAAGGCATTAAAAAGCCATTGTCTATAAAGTTGTTTTGTTTCATATTGTGGACCCTTCTACAAGAACACCAACACCATCCCGTACCAAATGCACTGGAGTAAAAAAAAAAATGACCACACGTCACTCCCAGGGAATGAACCCACCAATCACCACAGACTTTACTTCTCTCTTTAAACCAAGTGTCTTGTATTGCTACCTTGTCAGTGAAGGTGCGACAGTGACACCCAGTCTTTGTGTTGTTCAGTTTTTACCAACACCCATATCCAGGTAAGTGGAGAAAGGTGCAATATGTTTGAAAAAGAATTCCCACTAATACCCTATGTAATAGCCATAAGGTCATCCGAGATCATTTTCTACACAAGCATCAAGGGAGAAATACAAACAAATATAGTTTATTGGCCCTTTCACCCCTCAAGCCAGCTGTATATGCAAAATGAGAGCACTCCCTGCTCCAGGAGTGAATGAATGAGTGTGTTTGATTGTGGAAGTGTGCGCACAAGTGTTTTATTTATTTTTTATTTTCAAACGAGAAGAAATATCATTTGAACAATAAAAATGTGTAATGACCAGTGTTTTTTTTCTACATTCTGTATTAAAGTGCATTCAAGTATTTACACTTGGCCTTATGTATATATTATGTTCATTCCGCTGAAGGTGTATAGTACTTTTAGGTGACTTGAATGTAAATAAATTATATATATATTGCTAAAAAGGCTTTATGGTTTGATTACAAGCAGAGATGTTAGATTGTTGCACATTTTATTAAATATCAATTACAGTGTCCCCTTGCTCTGTATCCTTCCATTCACGAGTTAGTGTAGTTTTGCTAAAAGCTACAATGTGAAAATAAAACCAGTGCAATTGAATTTTTTGCCAAACATTTATGCTCAGCAGGATTAGGTTTGTTAGTTTATGTTTACTCAAGTTGAGAAGAATTTTGGATAAAGCTTGTTAAGGTGACAGTAGTGTTGGGAGATATGTGTCCAACGTGATATGTAGCCCATCTGTCCTTGTCAAAGGATTTGTTTTTGTAATTCTACAAGCTCCAGGATATCCTAGCAAGTAATAGGTACCAAGGTTTTCTGGGACATGCAGTTCCACAAGGTACCAAATGATTTTTATACTTGACACTAACTCTGGCACCCACAATGTGCCACGTAGTACCACTGTGCTATTCGGCACAAGGCTGGTATGTCACTGTGGGGGGATATGGAGGGGAGACGGGCACATGTATTGCTGACTAGGGCTAAGGCTGGGTTTACATTGCCAGGGGGATGCTGCAGGACTGCCTGATAGTTTGACGAGGCTGTCCTGGTATAGCCTGCTTTCCAACCTTGATGATGGGGGGCTGCTTTAGGAGTAACTAGCCCAGAATATAGTGCCAGATACATGCAAAGGCCCTTAAATCCAGGCCCTAAATGTACTTTAGCATTGATAATCTTTTTCAATTAAGTGAGAATAAATTAACCTATATAAACACTTTGACAAATATTTGCTTTTCTTCAAAGCTCTGTAAAACATTCTCATTAAATATACAGCACACTTCTTAACAGGTTCAATGGCCGTGTGTGCAAGCAGTTCCTCCACCTTAGGTAGGCGCATGCAGATGTACATCCCAGTGGCCAGGAGCTCCTCTGTACATCCTTTAATTATTACAAATGATTTCACAAAATCAGTGGCACAAATTGTTACATGGTGCTTAAAGTGGGTTATACATTATAATTTAATCATTCATTATATTTTCTTATCAAGTTTGTGGATAAGAGATCCAATCAAATGTAGATGGTAAAATTAGCCCAGCAAATGTAGTTCTGCTCAGTTGTATATAATATGTAGAGAAATTACTATTTGTTTTATTTATGATAAAACTGATCATCTTAAGTGACAGAATGTAATGTGTGCTTAAATTGTATATTGATTGTACATAAAATCAATGGTTAATTCAGAAACAAGAAATACAAATGTGTGACCTGCTTAATTGTAATATAGTTATAGTTGCGATCTTAAAAACTCAATCCACACAGCCCAAGTCTCCAAATGTGAAATGTTCACCATTGTAGTACTGTCAGCTGTAAAACAGGTAAGTGGTGTCTTCTGTACAAGCGTGCCTGCACAAAATGGCTGCTCCAATGCACAAACACAGTTTTGAACCTTCTCTGTGACTCACTTTGGTTACCTGCACAGGTAGAGGGTAGGAATCGGACAGAAGGAAGGCATTCCAAGAGAAGTACGGAGTGGATGCACCTAAATTTGCAGAGCAGCACAGGAACCAGAATTCATTTTGCGAGGGTGGGGGGGGGGGGGGGGATATGTAACTCCCGCTCCGTAAAAAAGAAACTTGAAACTCCAGACTTGTTTTTACTCCTACATTATGCACTTTGGCACACTCTGAGTAACGTAATAACACTGCAAACGAACATTAAAAACCCACCTTTACTTTAAAGCCTTCCAGTCTCATGCCTAAACTCCCACCGGTTGGCTACCTCTCTTTCTCATCCCTTCTCCCTCTTCCTCCCGTCTCTCCGTCTCATCCATGTGTCTGTCTGTCTTCCCCTCCCTTTAGATTGTTCGCTCCCTTAAGCAGGGCTCTCCTACCTTCTGTTTCCATCACTTTTAACTGCGCTCTCCAGCTACTAAGCTCACCTCCTCTCTGTCCCTCTGCCCTCTGTCTCCTCTCGCTTCTCTCCGCTCCCCTCAGTGACTCTCAACCTGTCATCCGTGCCCACCCTCTTGGGCCATAGTTACCTGCCTATACTCACTTTTCCCCTCCCTCCCTCTCTTTCATGCTGTGCCTGAGCCCCCAGAGTTATAGTGCTTACTGTTACTTGTACTGTGCCATTGTTTGTCCTTGTACAGCGCTACGGATACTTTGTGGCGCCCTATAAATAAAAATTAATAAAATAGTTGGCTCCTGTACTAAAAAGACAGCTTCTGTGCATACTGCACTGTTTAAATTGAAGAAAAAGACTTCACAACAAACCCCAATATTGCTGACCAGCACAAGTTGATCAGAGTATCAGTAGGCAGTAATGTGTGGGTGTGTATTATAAAAAAAAATTTAAATTGACATTGAGGTTTTTCCTCCCTTTGGGACATCAGGAAAAGACAAAAAATAATGTATTACATTTGTGAACAAGACTTTGGGGAATATTATTTTAACTTTCAATTTTTTCCTAATGGACATAGGTCGCCGGGATTCCTGTCCATTTTATTTAGAGATTGACACTGACCCCCGTGTTTTGGTTTTGTATTCAGTTTTGGATCTGGATTACCGTCGCGTTTTGGTTTTGCAAAACCGCCATTGCGTGTTTTGGTTTTGTTTTGCTATTTTGTTGGAAAGTCAATGTTTTTGGGCATAAAATAACCAAATTTAGTGCTCCACCTGTTTCTTGGATAAGATATGTAATTGTAAAGCTAATAAATTATCCAAAAAACAGTTTAATTCCTGGTAGGTAGTCCTTCATTTATTCTACACACAAAGCAGATTGTCTTCCTCGCCATCTATGCATATTGGCAATGCAGCCATCGTCTTTGGGTGTATATTACACCCTACACTTATAGTTAAATATGTAAAGAAATGGAAAAAGGTTTCTGTCTCTATAGGGCCCCCCCCCCTGCCCTCCACTTGTAGTTGAATAGAAAAAAAGCAGCCTGGATAGACTGAACAATATAAAATATAAATGGACAAAGGCAGTTTGGTATCTGTCTGCATCCTAATCATCCACATCATTAGCGCCCTCGTCGACTACACAAATCTCCCCCTCAGCCTCTTCTAATTCCAAAGTGGCATCCTCAATTTGTGTATCACCGGCTACACTCGGGCTGTACAGGCACACATCAGCAGAACTGCTGAAAGGACCCTTCTTTATGGGTACATTATCAGAACGCTCACGATTAGACATACTACTGCTGGATGGACTCTCCACAGGGATTGGCCTTAGTGTTTTCTTGCAGCTCGGTTTTCACACGTAACAGTAGTTGTGTACCACTTTTGGAATTCAAGTTCTATAGACAAGCCTGCTTGTCTTCCTTTTCATCAATGACTCTTAGCAATTGAGCACTCGTCTTTGGGTGTATCTTACATCCAAACCTTGACTGTAAATTAGTAAAAATACAGTATAATCCCTGATAGGCCCTCCACCATCCTTTGCATGTTAATAGTAGGATTGGTTGGAGTTATGGCCAAGGTCACACATTTTTTAAAAAAAAATCTTTCAAACCAGCCCAGATGTTAATCTGTTGTGCTCTGCCCCCTGCGTCATCCCTGCTTGTGTTTGGAAAGTGCATATTGGTGCCAGAACCTCACGTGCCAGAACTGCTCCCACTGGTGCCACACTGCTGCAGGACTTACACGTTCAACCACATCCTCATCGTCGGATACCCAAATCTCCCCCACATCCTCTTCTAAAGACAAAGTGTCATCCTCACTTGGTGCATCACCGGCTACACTCGGGCTGTACAGGCACACATCAGCAGAACTGCTGAAAGAGCCCTTCTTTATGGGTACACTAACAGAATGCTCACGATTAGACATCCCACTGTTGGATGGACTCTCCACAGGGATTGGTGTCATTTCTGATTCAGAGCAAACATTATCCTCTAATGCCTTACTGTTATCTTGCAGCTCGGCTTTGACGCGTAACAGTAGTTGTGCACCACTTGTAGGCTCGGTAACATTTTTGGATCTGCCACTAATAGAGACAGGCGAAGGCCTCATTCTCTCTTTGCCACTGTGTGTGTAGAATGGCATGTTGGCAATTTGTTTTTTTATCGGCACCCAACTTTTGCTCAGTAACACTTTTTCGCTTCAACACAGTAAAAAAATTTTTGGGGTTTTTTGGACGGATTTCAAAACACTGTAGTTTGACATTGCCTTGCCCAGATGACGTACTGGGAACATTAACATCAGGACTGGTGACAGAACCTGGTTGCTCGTTCTGCTCATATGTGGACTGCTTTAAATCCCTTCTCAGCCCAAAGCACTTGTAGTGCTAAAAAATATTTGGTAAGATACTGCTGACAGATAGTAATTTTGACAGCCAGAAATATTTATGCACAATTATGGGGGACACCTCAAAAGCACTGGGGACGGGGAGTGCGAAATTTTGAAAAGAAAAAAAAACCTCTATCCTCCTCTCTAGCGATTTTTGTTACAACAATTGGAATAAGAATATTGGATTCTCTGTCCCTGCTCTAATCAGCCTGTGACTACACCCTGCTCTGACGTTCGGCCCCGATTTGGATTCAGAGCGGACGGGAGAGTACAGAGCTACTCAGCTTGGTACTCGGATACCCAAAGTTCGGGTGGGTTCGGTTCTCGGGGAACCGGACCCTTCCATCTCTAATTTTATTGAAACATCCAGGGTAGCAAAGTCGTAATTCTATATTTTATTGGGACACATTAGCACCTCCCAGTTACACTTCTCTGAAAGCACATTTTAGGTGCACAATAAATGCTCTCATTACTTTATTTGAACATCCTAGTGTTAATAAATCCAGTCCGGGTATCCTCCCTTCACTCACGCATTCAATGAAACAGTTTTTCATTGAAAGCGGTAGTGCTGATGGAAGGAGGAGGCAGTACTTTGGCGGGATGTTTACACAGTGCACCACTTTCTGGCTTTGCATGTAAAAAGGCACATTTTTATTTGAAGTGTCTATTACCGAGGGCATCTGAGTGTTCTGGGCAGATCACAGATGGGCACCACTGTAAAACTAAGGTTTTGTGGAGCTCAGCAGATACTCTTTGTAAGAGTTCAGTACGTCACGCACAAGCACTCAGTTACAGCACTTACCCTGGAATGTGAATACTGAAATAAGCCACAAATGTTTGCAGTGGACAGGAGCAGAGACACTAGCAACGAAACTAAAGGAAGGTGAAAAGCAGATGGGCAAGCATGCAAGTTACAGGTATCACATGCAGCTACTGGTGTGATTAAATTCTCCTCATGTACATACTGTAGTTCTATAAAAAAAAAAAACAACCCTCCTTTGGCTGTCAAAAATAAAAAATGGACTATTACACACTCGATGGGTATTTGTGCCATGCAACCTTGTACATATACTTTACACTGTATGGGGTTATATGAACATTATCCCTTTTTGAACAGAAAAGGCAGTGATGTGCAATAGGCGGCCCACTGACCGGTCTCAGCCCGAGCTCTGTCTTGCTTTAGGTCTCCTCTTCTGACCTGCCAAACTTCATTCATGGCCCAAGCTCTAAAAAGAGCTGGGGCTGTGGGTGAAGATTGGTGGATAAAAGAAGATAAGACTGATCTTTAGCAACCTCTTTGCCTGAATCAGCCAACTTTTGAATCAGGTGACATTCTGTGCATGACGCAGGGAAGTCATGCAGTGCATGTAACACATCTGAGCGAGGAATGGACATGTAGTCTGCACCACATTGTCTCCCTCCATGCTCTGCAGGAAAAAAGTGGTGAGATTTCCACTTACTTCATTAAAGTAAGGCAACAAATTCGGCAGGTGTTATTAGGTTAGTAGTGAGTTGTCACTGGTAACCACCCAAGTGACAGGTGATTGCTATAAAACCACAAACTAAAGCATGTCTTTTGCAACAATGTTAAGTGTCACTGTGCCATTTGAATAAATTGAAAAAGCATGCATGGCACGTATAACGATTATAGTGTGGCTACTGATTGTTAAGTTTAGTTATCATCGGTCTGTTACACTGTTGGGGCCTATCTCTCCAGCCTACCATGTCCCCATTACCTTTAGGGATAATGACAGCATCAGTCTACCACTGGAGAGACACTTAAGCTAGTCTGACAACCAGACTGTTAAAAAAAAAAAGCACAGTCATTTGGAGTCTGTCCTGTAGATATGAAAGGCTAATTAAATAAAAATAAATACTCCTGTCTAACCAGTCTGTAACAGTTAGTGTAATATTGGACAGACACAAAACATCTCAATGCAAAAATATTTAATTTGTACATATTGCACAGCAAGTAAAAGTATTACATATAAATAGAACATTTATAAAACCCTTTTAACATTACTTATTTGGCAGAAGGGGAAAAAAAAAAATCCACAAACTACATTCCAACATGGAGATTCCTTTAAGCAGCACGGGCCTCAGCGCCAGCGACACGACAGGCAACGGCAGTAATCAGAGCTGCCCCTTTACCAGAGCCGTCTTCAGAGATGTGAAAGGAGATCTCACACTGAGGAGCCAGGACCTTCACAGTGTTCTGAACCACTCCAGCAAAGCTACAATAGAGATATTACAGCAGAATGTAAACCACTTTGTACTGCAATCTAAACAGGTGGACTTTTAAACAAAACTTGGATTACTGCATCTGTAAGGCAGACACTGCTCCCTACTGACCAGCATGAGCCAGATCTTCACAGTACAGGTAAGTTCAGAGGTCATGTGACACTCTATAGGATCATTATGGAGATTAATACATAAAAATAAAGTACATACTATAGTAAAAGACATACAGTATGCATGTTGCAAATGATGGGCATAGCTGTACAATTTTTGTGCAGCCTCTTCATGCAGTGCCATTTGTAAATTTAGGACCGCATTGGCCGTCATATAGATTAACTTATTCCTCTCAGAGTGCCATAAATAAACCAAAAAGGGGTAGTTCCCAGTTGAAAATGAGTAATTATTATGAATGGCTGTATTGGACAGTACCAGAAAAAGCATATTTTCAGGAGTAAAGTAGGAGAGATTAGATATAACAAGACATTATATGATAAATAAAAAAAAAAAAAATATATTATTCAGATAGATATATATGCTATCTGAATATCTATATCTAGTAATCGCAGACAGCCGTAGTTGTCACCACATAATTACAATATGAAAAGGGATGTATATCACATGAAGACAGTGGGACATTCACATGAAGTGTAAAGTAAAGCCAAAGTTTCTCAATCCATCTATGCTGCATACACAGCAATATAAAGGTTAGTCTTACACCATGGCTAATGGCTGCAATATAAATAAGTAATTGCAGAGAAGGTTATATTACAACAGGGTCAAACCACCCTCAGTGAACATTGTTACTAAGATTTATTAGATCACCACATATGACTGCATTGATTACCTACCAGGTAGACATTTCATGAACGCTATAGTTGTTGACAAAGTAAGGGAGGCAGACAAGGCTGCACATGCATATTCTACATAGAATATGTTTCTAGAAATAAATACAATGTTGACTGGTGCAGGAGACATTTGGGCCAGTGTTTAGATTATAAATAAAGCAGATTTCTCAGCACTCATGTAACTTGGCCCCCAAACCATCACAATGCTTTATATTAAGGCAATACAAATTAATAATTAAAGATGTGCTCCAAAGATCACTGCTAATCGCTTGTGTGTGAGCAAGACCAGGTTCAAGTGGCATTTGGAACAAATCTGGCCCCTTGTCCCGAAACTTTATGATGGGTAGGATATGCTCATGTATAGCCAGCATTAGAAAATCTTTAGAAATCCTGGCCTGTTGGAGGTAGTTTTAGAAAGTATTGAGAAACTGCTTTATAACCAAGAAAGAATTTGTAAATAATTTACTCCTCTTTCATAAAATAGGGGGATATTCAATTAGTTGTGAAGCCCCGTAGAAGCCTTGCGGGATGTTAAGTGATTTGCTTATTTTTCTTGCCTTCAGAGATGCAAACAAAACTTTCTGTACAGTAATTGCTGGGACAGCACAGATTAACAACTTGCACTTAATTGAATCGGCTACAAAGAATCACTTTCATAGTCTCTGCCCTCTGTTTCGGAGTAAATGGATTTGGACGTTGTCTAGACATCAGATTATGGTCCCTTGCATGTAAATATGGATTTTTACAAACAAAAAGGGGGACACTGGGGGAAGTATTAAAATGTACAAGAACAAATAGTTTCCATTCATAGCATTTTACTACAACATTTCTCACATCCTCTGAGGTACTAGATTTTATTTTCATACCGATGGACTACTAAAATGAATAGAAAGAAAGAAAGGTATCCACCATCACATTGTTCATTGGGTACTGCAGCTAATGTCACATGACCAAATATGGATTTCAGCTACTTTTTCAAATAGGAGGAATTTCAAGAAATGTGGTGCCCACAGTTCTATTAACTGGAGGGGGAAGGGATTAAAAGAATATGTCAAAAATATAGCCCAAGGCAGGTACTTCTACAAAGCAGTGTATATAAACTGTTAATTACTAAAATGGAATATTACATCAATTTACTTGCAACAATGACAAGACATATTAATGCATGTATGCCAATAAGAGAATATCAATATTACTGATCGTAAACTTACTGGGGATGCAGTTTGTATAAAGTTCCATCTACCCCGATGGTGATTTTGAGCTCGTCAAGGCCACGATTTTCTCTCATCTTCTCCACCACTGCAGCAATGCTGGCAGCACACAGCTGACCCGCTCTCCTCGACACTATAGTGCAAACTTCCTTAACCACAACGGTATCATCACATGTGCTTTTCAGACCTAAACCAGTCAGGATGGCCCGAACCTCCAGTAGACCAAGAGTATCCCTTGTAGGGTGGAGGGAGAAAAATAAATAAATGCTGGTTTTCAACAGCTTTATTCCCAATAGTATATTCTTAATCAAAATCAAAAGCTAATAAGCAACACCATACTTCTAGGGCAACAGTATTGGAATTGCTCTTACAGCAATGTAATATGGGGCGATCTGTTAGAACTATAAGAGTTTGTTAGCTAAAGGAACATCAGTATATTTTAGGAAGCTAGGTTCCTCTCTCACTCTACAGTGGGTGCAGTTTTCAATCTAGCTCTTCAGGCCTGTTTGTGGTGGGAGTAATTTAATTTGAATTCTCTGACCACGACCTAAACACAAAAACCAAAACAAAAAACACACCCCAATCAAACAGACATGTGTGCCTATTCAAATCTTTGTAGGATTTGAACATGAAGAGACCAATTTTAAGGGTTAAGAGCATTTCCCATGCATATACATTTATGGAATAACATTGAGGATAGGGAGGGCTAGCTGCCCATAGGTTGTTTAGCACATAATTAGGCAAGACAAGCTGAATTAAAGAAACACTACAAAACAAGGCCAACTTAAGTAGCAAGTGCTTCAAACCTTCATTGACCATGGCCAATCACAGCAGTCATTTCCTGGGTGTCTCTGGCCCTGTATTTAAGATGTAGCACAGCTTGGCACATTGACTAGCATATACAGGCCAAGAAATAAGGAATTTCTTTCAAATAGTTACTTACCTATAGCTAAACCAAACTATGGTAAAACCTAGCATAGGCCAAATTAATGCAAAATATAAAAATCCCCTACCTTTCAATGTCTGATAAAAACTTGGTAGGGAATAGGCCTCTCGTATTTAACTTCTCAGATATTTTGCCACCAAACAATATTCCACGTTGAGTGAGGACGATTAGAACTTGACGTACAATCTCTCCCAAGTACATTCCACTGATCAGCTTCTCATACCTGGAAGAAAAAGGGCATGTTCATAATTATAAATTGTCAAATAGTAAAGTATTCAACTGTAGTTGCAAGATTAACAAGGTTTTCACTTCTGTAAATCTGATTGGCTAATTCAGTCATTTTTTGACAAGTTGGCAGACCAATGCTCTGCGTGCGCTTTCATTGTTACAGATGAACATCTGATTCAGGCTTAGAATGGTATTGAAGAAGGAAAATTAAATTAATAAAAGTTATAAAAAAAAAAAAAAAAAAAAAAATCAGCCGATGCCCTCAGCAGCCAACCCAGAAGGATGTGGATCTTTAGGACAACCGGTGTACAGTTAACTGTACACCGGTTGCAATTAAAATGTCATTCACTTTTGTGAAGTGTACAAGGCAACTGACCACTGCAAATCTAATTGACAGACTGTACCTTATTCTTGGGAATCTAGTGCAGCAGATCGCACAGTGAGTGACGTTTATGAAAACATAATGCTGTTAAAGCAGAGGCCTGCATGTTAAGCAACAAAAATACTATGATGTGACGTATTTGAGCTTTGTAGGCTATATCTGGGAACAATCTTAAATAACCTTAACATTTATGGTTGCCCTATTTAGGGAAATCTTTACAAGACATTTGCCTTTTTTTTCGGTGCCAAAGACAAAGCAGTTGCATGTAGGTGCATCCCAAGTCTTAATATTTGGACTTCGCTTTTGTTTTGAGGAGGGTTTCAACTAGCAATGTCAATTCTTTAGAGGCCAAAATAGAAATACTTTCTTGAACATAGAGGATTCTCATACAACAGTGCAAGGGCTTTCTAGAATGCACAAGATTACCATTCCCAAGAATGCATTTCATAAACTTTGATTCAGAGCAATACTTTGCCCAACAAGACTGCGCCAAGAGTTAAAAAAAATAAAAAAAAGTCTACAAGTATAAAACACTGAAGTGCACCAAGATCACCACCAGTCAATGACGACGTTGTTTACAAATCAATCACCAGTACATAAGCAGCCAAAAGACAACAGAAGTTGGCCATCTGTTAAACATTTCCAAAACAAAACGAGGACATATAATCCAAGCTAAAAGCTAATTAACTGTGTTGTACCAAAAAAATAAAGGGGTGGTTGGGGGGGGGGGGGGGGCCGCACAAGCTAGAATAGAAACAAAAGCCAAGCACCAAAGTATTCAATATGCTTTGGTTTAATGAAAAACTTTAAAAAAAAGTTGTTTACCCAGGACAATGTATGGAGGCAAACATTCTCATGTAAGGAACCGCCACAGGTCAGAACCAAAAAGCTGCTCCATAATAATTTCTCACGCACAGAAAAATAGTACGAGAAGACATTACGAATTATAGTAGGCATGCAGTGCTGACAGAACACAATTCAATATAATATTGACAAACAATGTGTGTGCGTAAGGAAGTTGGGCAATTGATAAGTTTCTTCCCAAAAGCTGCCAAGATGCCCAATAATTACTCATTACGGTTGGTGAATGTGGACAGAAGATTAACTTTATGGTGTGCAACCATCTTTTGACTGCATGAATGATGCCTGAATTGCATCTGGCGACAAATGTCCATCACAAACCCGGGAACTGATCCTGCTGCTTAGTGTGTGATCAGCTCATGTTTTGTCAGAGTTATAGCATACATTGTTATATTACAATGTAGGCTGCTGAGACAGCATATGAGATTACAATTTCAAATGCAAATCTACAAATATAGTCCTCTTAGACAGCCAATTTGCAGACTGGTTCACTAAATTGCTGTTAGACTACTGGTGGGGATCTCCTGGCTCTCTCAATGGGGGCACACTCCTTGGCACCATAGCATAGTCCTCCATTTGAACTAAATTTGCTGGATTCATTACTTTAATGGGTTCATAGTTCAGTTAATAGACTAGATTAGACATGGTATACATTGACACAATGTAAGTAGAGGCCCCTATGCAGCTCTTTTTCCTTTAAGTTTATTTATGTGGATTTAACACTCCTCTTTTTTTAAATCTACTATTAGTTACCAGGACAGAGTGCAATTGCCACAGAGGGGTGTTTGTTAGGGTATGTTTAGAGAGAGCTGCAACATTGGACTGATTTTAAAGGAGGAACAATGATTAAAGTGCTGCTGGTATGGAAATCTGAAGGGCAGACATCAGCTAACTATAGTGCAGTCAGGCAACATCTGTGTGTCTGCATTTACATGGATGATCTGGTAATCCTGCATGGTAAATAGATGGAGCCTAGTAGCAATCACTGTGCTTTATTCACAGAAGAGATGCTGCCATTACAAAACACAAAACAAAAAGGAGATCTAGGCTTCTATTTACCTTCCGCATACCAGTTTTCGGTTAGATTTCCCAACTGCTTTTCGCAGACGTCAATCGGTCATGGCCAACATCGGCAGAGCCGGATTTAGACCTCATAGGGCCCTAGGCAGGATACTGTTTTTGGGCCCCCTCCTTGAAACAATCCATAGCACTATATTTTTGCAGCCTACCATATACCCCTATAGTTACGTAGAAGTGAAAGTATGTGCCGCCGCATGCCTACCATATACCCCTATAGTTACGTAGAAGTGAAAGCATGTGCCGCCGCATGCCTACCATATACCCCTATAGTTACGTAGATATGAAAGCATGTGCCGCCGCCAGAGGAGGTGAGGGCGTGGCTTGCATCTTTGGGGGCGTACCTAACATGTGAAAAGAGCAAGGCCACTCTGCTGCAGAAAAAGGCACCCCTAAATAATTACCAAGCAGTCCCGTTTTTTTAAGTAGTTGGGTCAAAACAACATAATAAATATTGAAGTCAGGGCAGAAATACTTAAGGTGTTTGCAAAAATAATACGCATAAATCCAAGTATGTGCTCTTGTCACTTTTGCCCCTTCACAATATCACATGTGCCCTTTCACCATCACCTTTGTGCCCATCACCACCTCTGTGCCCTTCACCATCACCACTTCTGTGCCAATCACCATCACCACCTCTGTGCCTCTTCACCATCACCACCTCTGTGCCCCTTCACCATCACCACTTCTGTGCCCCTTCACCATCACCACTTCTGTCCCTTGTTTTACTTACCTTTCTATTGTGCGCTGCTCCTCCTCCGTCAGTCCAGATGTTAAAAAAAAAAAAAAGGGGAGAGTCACGTGATCGCTTGTCGGGTGCCGGCAGCCTCTCCTCCTCCATCACTGAGACACTGAGAGGAGAAGAGGCTGCCGGGACCCGATTCGCGACAACCGATCCCCCCCCCTACCCCGACTCACTCCCCGGGGGGAGGGGGGGGGGGGAGGGGCGGGTGCCGTTTTTTTTTTAAAAATTGAACCTGTCCCCCCCCCCAGCTGTGCCCCCCCGAGAGCCGCTAGGCCCTAGGCAGGTGCCTAGGTTGCCTAGCGGTAAATCCGGCCCTGAACATCGGACACGACTACTTTTAGGGTATCAACCTGTCCATACACAGGTAGGAATAACCATAATATGTCCAGAGGGTATGAATGTAGGGACTGCGATCACATAAATCAGTTTTATAGAGTTAGCATGGAAAGCATTTTTCTGTGCAGCCACAAAGCTTTGAACATTTTAAAGTAATTCCTACAATTCAATATCCCCCCCTATTCTTCTAACCGACACAACTGCTTCTGTATACCACCAATAGGTACCTGAAGTTTCAGAGAAAGACACCCAAAAGGTATGTTAACTATTACAAACCTCTGTTTTCCAGGATTAATTGAGAAGTTGTCTACGTCATAGTCAAAGGACGTGATGATATCATCCAGGCATCCATTGTCTCCAAATGCCCCCCACTCCATATTAATGCACATCTGTCCATCATCCCCCTCCAGAACCTTCACATTCCTCATCTCCTCCATATAACAAGCATTTGTTCCCGTCCCTGCAAGAACGAGAATATGTAGATTAGAGATCTAGACAGAACGTATCATGCCCCATCTAAACTGATAGAATACACTTCCTGAGCAACTGACAATAGGTTGCCTGGGGACCCCGGTTCAAATTCCAGCATTAGCCGTTTGCAACATTGGACAACTACATAATACAAATCTTATACATTAGGATGCTGAAACATATGTATGTCTCACCTACGATCAGTCCAATCTCACATGCTGTGTCATCATATCCACAGGACATCATTGTTCCAACTGTATCATTTACCAGTGCTACCACATGGAAATCAGAGTTCTGAAAAATTAAAGTGCACAGCTAGCAGAGTTGCTAACCCTCAATAGAGCAGCTAAACTTTCATCAGTCAGCAAGGTTAAAAAAAACAAAAAAAAACAAAGAAACACGCTGTCAAAATGAAGCATGTAGAATTCCAAATACTAACCATTCCTGACCCTCAATTTGTGGTAGACACTGCTTCTACTATCAGTTCTGGACAGATTGGATACTAGATCACTTGAAAAATGTTAGTCATAAGTAATTTATAAAATGGTTAGGCAGACAACCCTGACCACTAGTCACAGTGCTGGATCACCAATGCAACAATAAAAGCATACAATACCTTTTTTCGAACAGCTGCCTCTCTGAGAAGCCTGACCACATCTTCACCCACACATCCAGAGGCACTAAACCCCTTTGTCCAGGAAATCAGGATGCCCTGGGCAAGATGGAAAAACAAGTGTGTAATACCAGCATATGGAGTGTTGAAATATGGACATCATCATTCCAGCTCTTTACCTTGTCCAGGCTAGTCTGCTTACAGGGAAAGGAGAACGTGAAGCCCAGGGGCAATCTCTTCCCTTCAAGTCCATTTTCTTTTTGAAATTCTGTGATGCAGTCCACAATGTGGTCAAAGAGCTGGACAGAGAAGATCACACAACATTGCAATTGTATCAGACAACTTCATATCCATGATAAAATGTACTTTTGGAAAAGCAGCACACACAGGAGACTGTCATTATGCAGATTAACTTCTTTAAAGCATACCCGTCACCTGCACAAAATAAAAGGAGGAGGACAACTTACGGGCTAAACCCAAATTCATAAAAATGCAGCCCTTCAATTCAAGAGAAACATCACTCGGGTATTAAGCACATTGTCCCGCATGCCTTAGTCATGTCACTTAATCATGGTGAACGGAATGCCTAGCTCCATTGTATAATGGACAGATGCAACCCCGCCCGCAAAAACAAAATATAATATACACTAGCCTACTGGCAGAACATAATGCAACATACCTGTATATACTTATTTCTAAACTGATGCAACAGAAACTGCCCAAACTTACAATTAGGACACCCCAATAATAGAAAACACCGCCATTTAATTACTGTAAGCAAACCATTTGGCAAAAAAATAAAAATTATGTTTTTTTTCCCCTAAAACATCCCTATTTTGGCTGCACCATCTGAATCAAAAGCCACACTCTTCTCCAATTGTTCCGATATGTACAGTAATACTAGTGTTACACCTTTCTTGGTTGGTCATCAAACAAAAACACCCAATGCAAACCTTTATTCTGACTTTGTCAATGACCAACATCCTTCGGCTTTTAGTTCCACCTAAATCATTAAGCTTTTGAATGGCAGTATCGCCTTAATAAAGCACAATATAATGACTTTTGGTTTTTAGAAAAAGGGCTGCTAGCCGGAGTTTGAGTGGTTGTCACACAGAAGCTGTTCACGCAGGCAAAAAAAACAAAAACAAAAATCCACCACAACTAAGAATAGGAGCTCAGATTGTTTTTCCTGCTAGAACTGCCAGAAAAGTTCTACAGTGTCCAAGTTGTTTCCAGCAGCCATTTAAAAACCACATTTAATGTAGAGGAAAATCAGCCTGGTCTTTGAGGGAGCTGTTTTTTTTTGCTGTTGGCGGTAAACACGGCTTGCAGCTTTTTAAGCACTTCTAACATCCCATTTATTTCAATAGTACAGCAAAGACACGGGGAAACCACCCTTATAGTTAATTTTTATTAAATATTTAAATTTTGCAATAATACCTGAAGAAGCGGATAAAGCACCACATACAGCAAAGACACAATGTAAGCAGTAGTGAGAGAACACATACCTCTTCGCCTGTTCCTTGGATCACACGCAGTAACAAGGTGAATGTCTTGCTCACCATTTGTATCCCTCCCTCATTTCTTATGCCCACGCGGGTATACAAGACTCGAAAGTTGGTCCCTCCCAAGTCTAGAGCTAAGAATTCCCCTCGTTCTGTATGGAAAAAGTAAAAAAATAAACTTAATAGAGCAAAGTGTCAAAGTTTGTGTTGTGGCGTTTAGTGGAGGCGGGCCCCATCTTTTAGCAAGGACAGCATAACAAATAGATGGCGTTTATGACCCTGCCTTATCAAAATATGACCAACTGTTAACTGATATAGATCGCATAATAAGACCACTGGATTAGTAACTACAGTGACAAAAGTAAATAAATGTAGAACAAATAAGGCGAATATATTGTATATAACTTTACCATGTTTGGAGATCTAACAATTTATTTATTTAATTACCTGTCCCATCAGGTGTAGCACAGACATAGGTGGGCAGCATCTTCACAGTAGCCACATTCCCCCTTTGTAGCCCAATCTCCATTTCTTTACGCATGCGGCATTGTACAGATTTTAGCTTGGCCTCCGACATAATAAACGGGGCTAGGATTTCATCGATGCAACATCTTTGGGCTGCAAGTCGTTGAGCTACAGCTGTTACTATAGCAGTGCCCTTTCCACTTCCATCCTCGGACACTAGAAATTTAACTTGGCAGCTTGGGGCCAGCTCTTCCAGTGCCTTGCTGAGATGCACACCAAAACTGGAAGATTAAAAGGGCTCACGTAAGTAATCTTTTACAGCTATTTTTTTTTTTTAAATCAGGTAAAATTTTATTGCATTTTCCTTTTTTTTTTTTAGAACATTTTAAACAACAAAAAAGCCCATAACATTGGGCTTAATCCCCAATTATAACCCACACAGTGTTACAGGTATTATCAAGTAACCATACATAATAGTATCACAAAAGAAAAAACATTGACATTCAGATATACAAGCCAAGGTATGCACACCTCCCACCATTTCAAGATGCAATGAAATAATATTACAGTTTTGATAATACAGAATATAATCGTTGACGTTAATGACTCAACAATAGGCGGCTGGATGTCTGCCCCGAGCATTCAATAGGAGAGCTCCACCTCCCTCAACCCTTCTGTAACATATGGGGATATCCTCCACCTATACCATATTCTTTCATACTTATCCACTAGTTTCCTGCTGGTGTACATGAACCTTTCATGGCCGACTGTATCGTTAACAAGGTCAATCCAGCTACTCAAAGTCGGGCCTTCAGGTGCCATCCATTTTCTAGCTATCACCACCTTTGCCAACATAAGTAACGTGTTGATAAGCAGTCTAATAAGTCTACGGGTTTTTTTGTTTAAGCCCAAACCGAATATAGAGAGTTTTGGAGTCAAGGCCACCACTCCCACCTCCAGTCTTTTAATACAATCCTCCACCTTTCCCCAAAAGGATGAAACCAGCGGACATTCCCAGAGCATATGCCAAAAATCTCCTTTTTCACTCTTACACTTGGGACACAACACCCTCTGATCCCCACTAAACTTAGAAAGCCGAAGAGGGGTGAGATACGCTCTGTGTAACAGAAAAAACTGGACCTGGCGAAATCTGACTGATGCAGTGACCTCTTTCGGGCTACACAACACCATATCCCATGCCTTGTCACTAAGTCTCCCCAAATCCTCCTCCCACCTGCATCGCAGCTCCGGCAAGCCCCCTTCACCAGATCCTTCCACCAATATTGAATACAAAAAAGAGATTTGCCGTCTTTGGCCCAACCTTGACAGTTGCACTCTTAAGGAGTCTGCACTAAAGCTTGGGGCAGCTCCCCGGAACTGCGAGGCCAAAGCATGTCTTAACTGCAAGTATCTATAAAAGTAACCCCTAGGTAGCTCATATAACCTCTGAAGTTGCTCAAATGAATATAATACCCCATTTTCATACAGTTGCCCAATCTGTATTATATTGTAGATTCGCCAGGCTCCAGCTCCCTCCATCCTAATCATTTCTCCAAAATCCAAGTTATCCCAGAGTGGAGTGCACGGATCTAAATCCAATCCACCCCCAATCTGGGCTGACAGTCGCCAAACCTTCATGGCCTGAATTAACAAGGGGGGGTCCCTCCCAACCTTTCTTCCAGCCAGAAGAAACTGCACACGTGTATGATTAGATCCTGTCTCAGAGACTAAAAAGTCATGCAAATCTAAACCCAACCGCGACCGGAACCATACCTCAATATGCGTTAACTGGGAAGCAAAATAATAAAGCCGTAGATTTGGCAAAGCCAAACCCCCCGACCCTCGAGAACGATATAAAGTAGTAAGCTTAACTCTTGCTCTCCTGCCTGCCCACACCAAAGAAGCCATGAGACGTTCAATGTATCGAAATGTGCTATGAGGAATATACACCGGTGACTGCTGCAAAACGTACAAAAACTTTGGTTGGATTATCATTTTGACCAGGTTAATTCTACCTGTGACCGACAGTGGCAGCTGCTTCCATACCCCAATCCGGCTCCTAAGATAGTCAATCTGAGGTTGGACATTACGCTGGATATATTGACCCATATCACTAGATATCCAGATACCAAGATATTTAAATACTGGGATCCATTTAAGAGGAGTCTGCAAAACTTGACCCATAGGGCAAGCACCCTTAATCGGAGTTACACTAGATTTGTCCCAATTAATCAAAAGCCCCGAGTACCTGCCAAACACTGAGACCACACTGAGTAAAGTTGGCAGCGATTTATCAGGATATGACAAAAAGAGCAGCATATCATCTGCATAAAGGGCAATCTTGTCCGTCCTGCAGCCCATCCTCAATCCAGTAATATCTGACTGCATTCTAATCATACATGCCAATGGCTCTATGGCCAAGGCAAATAGAGTGGGGGACAAAGGGCACCCCTGTCTGGTACCTCTGCCCATAACAAATTGACGGGACACAAAGCCATTTACACAGACTCTAGCTGTAGGGGAGGAGTATAGCAGTCGAACCCATTGAATAAAAACCGGACCAAACCCAAATTTCAACAGCACCGCCCACAGATACCTCCACTCCACAGAGTCAAAGGCCCTAGCAGCATCTAACGACACCACCACCGCCTCCTCCTCCACCGGGTGGGGCAACTGCAAATGGCAAAAAAGCCTACGCAGATTTATAGCCGTAGATTTCCCCGGCATAAAACCAGTTTGGTCAGGATGTACAATCTCACTAATTACCCGATTTAAACGTGTCGCCAAAATTTTTGCCAAAATCTTAATATCTGTTGTCAATAGCGATATAGGTCTGTATGATTCTGGAAACAAGGGATCCTTTCCCGATTTAGGGATAAGAACTATAATGGCTTCAGACATAGACGGAGACACACATCCCTGATCTCTAAAGCTTGTAAACATATCTTTCAAGCGAGGCACAAAGAACCCCAGCTGCTTCTCATACAACTCTATGGGTATCCCATCTATGCCCGGAGCCCTGCCATTTGGAAACGAGGCCATCGCAGCTACAATCTCCTCATCAGTAATTGACAGGTCCAAACTTTCTCTACCATCTGCGCTCAGTTTAGGTAAAGAAACAGCCGCCAGATACGTGTCTAAATCAAAGTCTGAGTACTCAGCTCTTGACACATAAGCATCTTTAAAATATACATAGAAAACATCACTGATCTCTTCGGTCAAGGTATGCACAACACCCAAAGTATCTGTAATCCCCGCCACTACAGCCGCCGCCCTTTCTGACCTTGCTAAATACGCTAAAAACCTACTACATTTATCCGCTTCAAAGTATTGAGTATGTTTAGCAAATAACAGCTTATGCCTTGATTTATCTAACAAATAATCCGACCATTCTCTCTGTACCGCTAGCCAAGCCATCCTATCAGAAGCCACACGAGGAGAGAGATACACCTCCTCTAACCGCACAACCTCTTTTTCTAATTTATCACCTCTCAACCTAGACTCTCTTTTGAAACAATTAATACTTCTAATTAAGGAACCTCTTAAAAAAGCCTTGAATGAATCCCAGACAAAAGGTGTGGCTGCTGTGTCCACATTGGTAGCAAAATACTCTTCCCATTGGGATTCCGAGGTATTTCCATCCTGCAACAATGTCAACCAAAAGGGATTAAGTCTCCAAAATGCTTGACCTCTAGAAACATTAAGTTTGACTGTCAATACCAACGGAGAATGATCTGAAATCCCCCTTGGTAAATATGCAGCATCCGAGACAGCCCAAATCAATTCGGGAGAAAGCATTATATGAAGTGGAATAGCAGGAGAAACAGACCTCCCCCGGATGTCTCAGACGCCACACATCCACCAAACCCATCTCTTCCAACAGATCAGCGAATTTGTTTTTTTTAGCATGTGTAGTATCCCCCACCTCCCTCCACCTATCAACATTGGAATCCAACACATTATTGAAATCCCCACAGCAAATAACAGGAGTGTCCGGAGAGAGAGAGACAAAATCACTACATTTTTTTAAAACCTCACTACTATACGGGGCGGGGGGGGGGGGGGGGGGAGACATAGACTGACAATAAGTTTATACGCTTGGAATCAAAAATGCCCCTTACAAAAACATATCTACCTAATGGGTCCGACTCCACCATTTCCAAAATAAAGTTTACTTTTTTACGTATAAGGAGAGATACCCCTCTAGAATGACCCGTATGAGTAGCATGATATACCCATCCAACCCACGGTTTTTTAAGGGCCAACACTTTACATCCCACTAAATGTGTTTCAGTTAGACATATAACATCCGCTTCATACTTTTTTAATTGGGATATGACCAAAGACCGTTTAATTTTATCATTTAGGCCACGAACATTCCAAGTCAGGATTTTAATAGACCCCCTATTCATTTTTCCAGTCGCCATAACACAAGGGAACACACATAAGACATTTCTGCATAAGAATCAACCCCCTCCAGCCCAGGCAGACACCCAGCCACCAGTCAACCATATTAGCATATACCAAAATAGTCAGTCTCATCATCTGAAAATATTTGCATAAAGATAAAATACCAAACCTGTCACTGCATTGAAAAACCCTACCCCTCCCTACCCTATTCAAAACGCCCCCCTCCCCGTATATCCATCCCCAACTTAGACATACCTGGATCCCCTTATAACTATCCCGCATCCCCTTAAACAGCACACACAACTATCTCCACGTACTTATGGAAATACCCGTATGCACCGAAAAAAAGGGAGGGAGGTCGCGACCCTTTAAGCAAGGGAAGCCCCCCAGCCCACAAGTTCACCCTAATACTCCTCCAACCCTCCATACCCACCCAGACCCTTAGCACCTACTGTAGGATCCAACAATCTCAAACAATATCACCCCATAACTGACATTTTCAAAAGGATCAAAATAACTACAATATTAACCAAAGTATTTCAGTCATATATAGTCAGAAATCAAAGTGATATATATTGACAGAGCATATCTCAAACATTATGACTATCAAAGGGACACAGTCTTGATATCATCTCAGTTCAGGAGACCAATACATCACCAAGAGTATCTTCAGTCCGGACGAAGACCACTTGGAGCTCTCCTATCCAACCAGTGAGTCCCCTCAGATGAAGATCCAAAGAAAAGGGTAGTTCCATCCGCAATCACTCTTAATCTTGCCGGGAAAAGCATAGCATATGGCAGTTGCATTTCACGAAGACGACGCTTCACCTGAATAAATTGAGCTCTGCTTTTTTTGTACATCCACCGAGAAATCAGGATATACAGCAACTCTCTGATTTTGGTACATCAGTGGGCCCTTAATCCGAGCCAGGCGCAGAATAGCATCCCGATCCTTAGAATGCAACATCTTGGCAATAAATGTGCGCGGCTGTGCACCAGGAGGCGGTCTTTGAGTCGGAATCCGGTGCGCCCTTTCCACCGCAAACTGGGCCGTGAACTCCTCTCTGCCGAACAGCTGGATCATCCAATTCTCCAAGAATGTCTCCGGAGCACCTCCCTCTGCCTTTTCAGGGAGACCTACCAGTCGAATATTACTGCGTCTGAGGCGGCCCTCCATATCTGACATCTTCTGTTTAACCGACACCATCTGAGCCTCCAAACAAGCAATTTTCTGTGGCAAAGGGACTGTAGTATCTTCAAGTATAGAGATGCGGGCCTCCGTCTCCGACACTCACTCTCGAATTTTCTGAAAATCCTGCCGCATCAATGACAAATCAACCTGCACCTCTCCAATTTTATCCATTACCTTCTTTTCAGAGGCAGCGATGGCTTTCAGGACCTCCTGAAGAGTAGAATCAGCAGGTGTGTCTGCATCTTTAGAAGACTGGGGTACTTGCAACTCAGATGCAGGAGCTCCCCCTGTGTTTGTAGCAGGATTAGAACGAGCATATTTCTCCAGCCTGCTAGCAGCAGTATTACTTGTAGAGTGCTTACCCATATTAGCACCTGCTACACACAGATTGCTACAGATACACTGTTATGATGTATTATACAAGTCCACTGTAGTGAATGCTCAATAAAGACACCACCTGCACGCAGATAATTCACAGAGGGAAAAAAGTCACCAGGCAGCTTCAGATGACACTGTATATAATCTCCTTACTGTGCCACAGATAAAAATCTCAATGCTTTTAACAGGCACCACTGTAGAACAGGAATGTGACCGCTATGCCTCCAATACAGAGTAACTGCATATGTTCTGTTCTCCCCCGACACTACCTTTCAAGATGGCGCCGCACCTCTCTTCCCGGCGGGAACACCCGGGGACCGACACTCCACACTTTACCCCAGCAGCCAGATGACCTCCCTCCACACGGCTCGCTCACACAGGGCAGGTAATTAATGACTCACAGCGCCTTCACCGACCCAGGAACTCCTTCCCCGCCAGCGCGCTCAGGCTCATCCACGCTCCGGACACCAACACTGACTGTATCTCTCCCGAACCTCCAACAGAGACACCAGCTGGACCAGGACAGGCAGGGGCAGTTCTTACACCAAATTATCCCCGTTAGAAGGAGCCGGTAACACAGCAGGATATCGCTACAGGATATTTAGGCTGGAGAGCTTCAGTCAGCACAGTCTACTCCATGCTCCGTCAAGCCACGCCCCCTTTTACAGCTTTTTAGAGTGGAATAATCAAAGAATTAGGATTTTCTTTTCTCTGTAAAACAAGTATTTTCGATCTGCCTACATTGTGCGACCACTTTCACCCACCAGTGATGAATTGAAAAGGAGAAATTCATACTAGGGTAGCTTAAGTCAGTATGTAGTAATGTGTACCAGATTTCATGGTCATGTAACATTATTTAATAAACACTTTGCTTTACTATACAATTATAAACATTCCAAGAAAGAATACTACAGCTCTTTAGAACCCAAGTATACTGGTCTACAGGAGGCATATATGCATATAGTTATGATCAGGACATGTGACTGTATACACATTGGGCCCAATTCATCAAGGAGCATATCTGCCGATTTTGTGCATATCGTATGCAAAATGTATGTGCGTATAGTCCGGTTCAGGGCATGCGCAACTAAAAACAGCAACGCTCAATTCATCTTTGTATGCATAGGACATTTGCTACAGCCGACGATTTCAGGGAGTGAACGGGGCAGGGAAGGGGTGTACGCCCGTAGTCCATGTACAGGAAGGGCGTGCTAAACTCGAGCGCACGCAACCATATCCAAATCAAGCTTAGGGCATCTCAAAGTTACTTGTTTTTCTGCCAGCTATAAGGCTAGTAGTGATGACAGTCTAATATGTATGCTATAACCATGTGTGCAATCAGGAGCAACTGTAAATATTTTATGTACAGTAGACATTAAGATCTTAATAAATATATTTAATGGGATTATTTTTCCTCATTAACATTTATATTATTAATAGGTGACATTAGTTAAATAGTTGTTTTTTCTGTGCATTCATTTGAGAATGTATATTCCACACAGGCACTGGACATGTCCTGCAGTGTTTTAAAACAAACGTACATTATCCACAGTATGTGTGCCTTGATGAATCCGGCCCACCGACTGCATTGAGCAGTCTACTAAATCTATGCAGGAAAAAGTAACACAAATCCAAGGGTCCAGCATCTTACTTGGGGTTTGCTTTGTACACAGAGCCATCTACTCCTACTGTGACTCTGCACAACGGGTCTTGGCGATTGTTTTTAATGCGGTTGGCAATGGCAGCAAGTCCAGCAGCACACAGCTTGGCAGACCTCATGGACACTGCATTGCACACACACTTCACCTGCACGCAGTCCTGTTCACTTGGATTTAGTCCCAAGTCAGTTAACATTCTTTTAGCAGTATTCAAACCAGACATGTCCCTGGACAAGAGGAAAAGGTCAATTAGCTTTTTTAAATAATAATAAAATAAACAAGAGTGCAAGATATGGTAGACACTCACGTCTCAATTTCTAACACATCCTTTGTCCCAATTGACCCTTTGGCATCAAGCTGCAGTGTCTTGACACCACCAAACAGTAGTCCATCATTGGTCAATTTCAGGAGCACATTACGCACAATTTCTCCCATGTACATTGCACTAGTCATCTTTTCAAAGCTGTAGGGAAAAGTGGGTTACAGTACAGACTTAATACACATTTACAATTACTAGCGCCATAAATAAACCATATATATATATATATATATATTTCAGTTTGCATTTTCTGGGCTTAGTTCAGACAAAACTAATCTTAATTCTTTTAATCTTATGCAATTGCATTAAATTACCTCCTTTTTCCCCATGGTTATTTCATATCTTTGTAGAGCTAGCTATTAACTTATTTTATTGAAGAAAGGGCATTTTTTTTTTAAATTGTAGCTAAAAGCATTTCTTATGTTAGGTAGAAACCCTGACTTTAAATGATTAAATAGATGGTCGTGTCCAATACTTTGTTTCTTTGGTTGCCCACTGGCATAATTACATTCGCTTTTGAGGTTAAAACAGAGATACTCCATAATGGTAAAGTTTGCACACACTGAAGTTTTGCAGTACTTAGATCATTTTGCTTTAGCTAATTGGAGATCAGCATAGGTATAAAATATCAGCATGGTTATAATTAGTTCTTAGATGTTCAAACACTATATGGTGTTTTATGTTCTTCATTTGAAGATACAGGTTTCCCAATTTAAAACACCTTGCAGTTCTCTTTGGAACGAGTTGACCAGGCAGGGGAAAGAACCAGGATGTGGAGCATAATTAAGCAACCTATGTTTTCCCGGCTTTTAAATTATAGGACAAACCATGTCTCCTACCAGCCAACTGACTCTTCCACTGTAACCATCTCTGGCTTACATGCATAATAAAATGGAATGCCATAACTTATGTATAACGTGATTATCAATGTCCTGTCTGAAAATCATAGCCTTCTGAACTGAAATAATAGTGGGTAATAAATGGACAT
Source organism: Mixophyes fleayi (assembly GCF_038048845.1). Taxonomy (NCBI): domain Eukaryota; kingdom Metazoa; phylum Chordata; class Amphibia; order Anura; family Limnodynastidae; genus Mixophyes; species Mixophyes fleayi. The sequence continues at coordinate 202,944,247 of NC_134405.1, forward strand.
ATAGTTTAGGTTCCACCTACCGCTGCTTTCCAGGTAAACTGGATGCCTGGTCTACCCGACAGTCATACTCTGTCTCAAGGTTACTTAATGCTCCGTCATCTCCAAGTGCTCCCCACTCCACGCTAATGCACATTGTACCTTCATCTTCTTCTACAGACTCCACATTACCCATTTCTTCCATATAACAGGCATTGGTACCAGTACCTGGGAATAGACAGCATGACAACTTAGTACAATGGGTCAAGTGTTACTAAAATGGCTTCAAGGACAACCCATACAACTCACCAATAATAAAGCCAACCTCACAGCTGTGATCCTTGTAGCCACAACTCATCATTGTCCCAACAGTGTCATTGACAATGGCAAGAACATCAACTTCATAATCCTGTAGAAATAAAAAAATATTCTGCCATTGTAATTCAGGAGCTCATCAGATGCCGCAAGATCAGGTAACTTCTGTATAACAAGAAATCAATGTCTAGTAAAAATGCCCCCAATTCACCTCACGTCTTTGAATGGCATCTTTCAACAACTGAACCACATCATGTCCCTCTACACCGGAGCAGCGAAACCCCTTAGTCCAAGAGATAAGTACACTCTGTGGGGAGAAAATTATTGACAGGGTTACGTCAACACCACCCTATAATCCTAAATCAAATATTTCTTCAAATGTGTTTAATGGCTTAAAGAAAAATGACACAATTAGAGGTGTTAGTGCCCCTAGCAAGCAAAAAAAACAATGACAAATAAAATATTAGTGTGCAAGTAATATAGTAGAAGGATAAAACATTAAGTTTGTTCTGGCATTGCAGAGAAACAGTTTTTTCAAACACAGACATCTATTCACAACACTCTTGTGCAGGTTAACAGTTCTCACTATATCTGAAATAGAAAGGGATAAAAATATTATTATTATTAATAATAATAATTATATAAAAAAAAAAAAAATCCTGGCTTGGGAGGAACAAACAAACCCAAAATATTACCCATGTTTCAACAATCCTCCTATACCCTCTACATCTGCCGCAGTCAGGTAAGGCTGCCAACAACCTGTTGTCGATTGACAAACATGCTGCTTTAGCTGGAATGAGGAGTCCCCAGACATGTGCCACTGCCTGAGATTGCTCTCCCACCCCCTTTCAAAGCAGCGCTTTCATTTAAATAGCCTACACCAATCAACTACAAAATTAAAGTCACTGGCAAGTGAACAACATTGACTATCTCATCAAAATGACACCTGTGTCAAGGGGTGGGATATACTGGGCAGCAAGTGAACAGTCTGTTCTTGAAGTTTATGTGTTGGAAGCAGAAAAAACAAAATGGGCAAGTGTAAGGATCTGAGTGACTTTAACAATGGCCAAAGTGTGATAGCTAGATGACTGGGTCAGAGCATTGCCCAAACGTTAGGTTTTGTGGGGTGTTCCCGGTATGCAGTGGTTAGTACCTACCAAAAGTGGTCCAAGGAAGGACAACCGGTAAACCCACAATGGGGTTATGGGCACCTAAGGTTCATTGATACACGTGTGAAGTGAAGCCTAGCCCATCGGGTTTAATGACACAAACTGCTGAAAAAGTTGTTGGCTTTTATAGAAAGGTCAAAAGAATTTCACACCGCACTGGGAAACCACTAAACCCCTTAAAAATCTTTGATCGTATTTATGGTATATATTCCATATTGCAAGGGAGGTTCACCCACACAGATAAATTCTCCACTATAGAAAAGGAAGAAAAAGGAAATGTGTATAAAGGGCACTCTTGTGGTTTTAAATTTGCATCTCATTAAATTGTTATGGTTCTCCATTTTAATGTATATCAATAAAGCTTTAATGCATTTTTTATGTACACATTAATGGGATGCAAATTTAAAACCACAAGAGTGCCCTTTATACACATTTCCTTCTTTTTTGTTTCTTTTTGATGGAAAGGTGTCACAACACTCAGTGCATTGCAACTTGCTGCATATGGGGCTGTGTGGTCACAGGCCGGTCAGAGTACCCATGCTCTCCCCTGTCCACTGCATCTACAATGGGCAAGTCTCATGAGTCATGTGGACGACTGTCATTTATCTGGGTAAGAGATGGCACCAGCATGCACTATGGGAAGAAAGCAAGCCGATGGAGGCCGTACTATGCTCTGGGCAATGGTCTGCTGGGGAACCTTAGATCTAGGCAATCATGGCAACCATATTCCCTGATGTCAGTGGCCTCTTTCAGCAGGATAATGGGCCCTGCCACACTGCAAATGTTGTGCAGGAATGGTTTGCGGAACATAACAGAGTTCAAGGTGTTGACTTGGCCTCCAAATTCCCCAGATCTCAAGCACCTATGGAATGTGCTGGAAAAACAAGTCCGAGCCATGGAGGTACAATTTCACAACTTACAACACTTATAGAAGAGCTGCTGTTGCCAATGTCTTGGCCAGATACCACAGAACACCTTCAGAAGCCTTGCGGAGTCCATGCCTCAATGGGCCAGTTGTTTTGGCAGCACAAGGGGGACCTACACAATAGGCAGGTGGTTTTAATGTTGTGGCTAATCAGTGTATAATGACTGTTGCAAACATATGGGACCTACTAGTTCGGGTGGACTGCCAGAACACAGGCAGTATATTATTTTGCAATCATGTTACTCAAATTTAATTAAATAATTCTACTAAAGCCTGAATTTCCAGTCTGCACCCAGAAATAACTAAAATTTCTGTACTAGCTATGGATGCTTTTCATTCTTGCTTGTTAAGTTCCTATCATTTTTTTGAAGAGAATAAACCTATTTTAGTATAAATCTATACCACCCTGACATCAGCTACATATGCAGTACCCATGTCAGGACAAGGAAAGCATGCTTTACGAGCACCTACAGTAATCAATGTATTACCCTTTATACATATGCACTACTGAGACTTTACAAGTAGTAAGCCTAGATTTTATCATCAGTCTTCAGGTTTAATGGCTTTTATAGAATAATTTCAAACAATAAAAGAGTGATAAATTGCAAGACATGGTCATAAAAAAAAAAAAAAAATACCTGGTGAGAGTAGTGGAAGGTTACAAGTGTCATTTATAAACCTTCTAAAATAAACTTAGTTCCAATAATATTCAAGTGTTGATTGTATTTAATATCCACCTGCGTTTCAAATTCAAAAATGTATGAAAAAGTCAGCCAGATATGGACCTGTAGAGAGTAGAGAGGAGCCCAATGATGGCAGTGGGTAACAACCACCATAAGTCCAACCCTGTTCTCAAGTTACCTGGTTCAGCCACAAACAAGTGAAGAGTGGATGTGACATTTCCAAATGAATAAAAGTGCATACCGAACACAGATATACAATTATAAATACAGTGCACTGTCCAGTCTATTTTGGTCATCATGTAAAGTGTATTTTAACCATCAATGTCCGCACACTTTGTTTGACAGTGCTGGACTTAAAAGCCTATTCTGATACCCACCAGAAGACTCAAACACTGTATGTGCCCCACAGGTGTTGACGTTGTGAAATATCTACAGTTGTGAACAGCAATTTATGCCAATGACCAGTTGATCAGAATAAAGATCTGGTTCCTGCCGAAGAGGTTGGGTCAGGATCATTTCAAGAAAAGGGCATTTACCCTGGACCCAAACATTAATCACTCTAGTAATGGAGCCTAGATAAGAGTAGTTCCCTCAGCCACCTGGTGCCTAAGGAACACACGATTCTACCTCTTTCTAATGAGGTTCAGTTCATCAAAAAGCAGATTGCTAGCAGACCTTCTGGTTCAGAAACACTCCAACCAGATTTCCATAAAAACTTCTCCAAGTCCATCATTTAAAAATGATTTTACCTTGTCTAATTGACTTTGCACACAGGGGAATGAGAAGGTAAAGCCAAGTGGAAGAACTTTTTGCTTCAGCTTATGTTGTTCAAGGAAACGGCCGAGACATTCAGCAACATAATCAAATAACTGCAGAGACAAAGAGAAATAGGCCAAAATGTTATATTTCTGAAAAGTCATTGTAATCTGCAGTCCATGTGCAACCCAGACTTGAGCTTTCAGCTCCACTATGTGACAAAAAATAAAAGTTAATAGATAAAATATATTAAAGATTTGCAAAATGAAAATATAAGGCTTTTTTTGTATTCATTTTCTTCTGCTAGCACCATCCTGAGATCCCTGATAATTAGGCTTCACACTGCAACCCTCATAAGAGTGATTGTTAGACTCAAATTAGTGGACACTATAAACATGTATTTAAGAAATGTTAGCTTGAACAGCATCTAACCAGATATGTTACCATATAGTAGCCAATTCTGAAAAATAGGGACATTTTCAGGGATCAGTCTCCAAAACCTGAGACTGTTCCTGGAAAATAGGGACATTTGTTTACAATGTCATATACGAGTAGGAGGGAGGGACAATGACTACCATAAACTGGAGAACCTCTTAAACACAAAGCCTTTAATTCATTCCACATTATTACAGTTGGGTAGTAAGTGGGGAATAAAAGAAACAGACCATTGCTTTAGATTACAAGGTACATCATATTTCAGATCATTGTTTTGTATCAAAGAAGTGTTTTATTGCATTTCAGTGCTCACAATAAATGCATATATTAATTTATAACATAATATATGATTTAATCTTTGAGATGTATTTAATAGAAAGCACTCCCCTGGTGGTCCAATGGGGACCATTAGTGAACAGCAATGTAAGATCACCACTCTCCAGTCAAGAGCATAGGGACAGACAGCAAGGTTGTCATGAACCCTGGAGGACAGATGCTTGTGGAAGGGAATGCAAAGGTGGAGCTCAGAGCTATTGGCACTGCATGACTGCACCCAAAGTATCTGGCTTCAAACATTATGCAACTGCATGGTCTCCCAGTTACCATACAATGAACTTGATATGTTAATGCAATACTACCACCATTGCATACAGTATATTAATAAGGAAGTGGTGTTCAGCATTTACACACACACATCATGATCAGCTCCGGAAACACCAGCTATACAGGTACAAATATTTACCTATATTGGCAAAGAGTGAATACCTTTTTAATTAAAAAAAAAAAATTCAGAACTTTTAACATTAAGCAAACACATTACTGTAACACAAGCAAGAAAAAAAACAGAGCATAGCATTACTATCACACTGAAAATGCTCTACTTGGATTTACCTGTTCTCCTGTCCCAATCATTACTTCCTCAGGAATGCTATATTCTTCACTGCCCATCTCTACTCCTCTAGAGCCGTCTAACTTCACCTTGAGAATACGGAAATGAGCTCCACCAATATCAAGAGCCAAGAAATCACCACATTCTGTAAAAGAACCATGACAGGAAACAAATCGGGTATAAGAAGGTAAACATGAAGCTTACTTAACAGACAACAAAATAATTCCTTAATCAACATGAATTGACCCTTACATCATTATAGTATTTACCTGCATGCATACTATGATATTTCATTTACCCTTTAATCCCTGTATCTATTTGCAGAGATCGGCCACAAAGACCCAGTTCTAGTACATGTAAATAAGGGCTATTTAAGATACATTTATTTTTTCTTAGCAATATTTCAAGTTCTAATGCATTTTCTAAGTTGGTATAGCGGTCCATAGTATCAAACCCCTCATACCATCTCACCCAACCACTGCTTAAAAACAGCCAACTTTATGAAAACGACTATCTACAAGCAAAAATGGACAGATCACAACTCCCAACATTTACACAGGCAAAACCCAAGACAACTTAAGCCCCATCTCAGATTCATACACAAGATAAACTATACTTCACTTAGCAGTGCATTTGCACCACAACCTTCCTGCAACAGACATAAGTTATCAGTGTTATTAAGCAACCATATTAAATCACCATCCCTCACTTTGTGGTTTCCTGATTGCTTCCATTTCCTTCCTCACATCATGCAATTATTCCTCTGTCACAGCCACTAACAACCCATAACCTCCCACAGAACCGTAAGACTCATTTCCTGAAATACTGTGCTGCTGTGAGTAGTCCAATAATTGCAACAGGTTGTTTGTTCTATCCCCACCCACTTCAAAATTGTTCACAACCCAGACACACAGCAGATGGAGATTGCTCTGGCCAATTACATATTTATAAGGCCGTTGTAGCAAATATTGCTAATAAAGCAGTTCAATCAATTATTGGCATGATGATCTGTGACCCCACATGGGTCAGAATATTATCATCCTATATTTACATACTGCCATCATATTGCATAGCTCTTTACAATCCATAATGTTTATTTTTTCACATCATATATGTAGAATTTTGTCAGTTGGTCACAGCCTTTGCTTTCTCTATAAAAAAAAATAATTTACTTTGGGTAGGTGTTTCTTTGCATGTCACATCAGATAGACAGGCAGACATGTGACTAGTGACTACATCACCCATATTGTTCTGAACACTGATCTTAATCATGAAAACATTCTATTGTACTTTTAGTTTTACAGTATGCGGAATGATAATAGGCAGATAAAGGTGTGTGTGTGGTCACCATCACTCAGCAGTATAACAATCATTATCAGATATGCTATTTATTACAGTTTGTCGTGCAATACAAGAAAAGAGGAAATAAAAACTCTGGTAATATCTTGCCACACTTCCTTAAACCCACTGGTAGTTACACAAACAATTATGAAGCTGTGAGATAAATTATCTGACTGATAAAGAGAATCATCCCATAGAATAACTATTACTCCAATAAAGAATGTAAGCTTTAGAAGCGTCAGGTATCTTACAGAGCACAAACATAAAAAGGGGAGTACACATAGTTCTCATGTCAGCCCTGAATAGCCCCATTTAATTACTGAATGTGATGCACTTGATGTTTAACCCTGCACTCGCCAAACTGTAATAATACTCCCTAATCCAGGACTGTCAGCATGCTGTGCCAGCTGACAGCTGGTAGGGTATGCTAGGACTTGTAGTTTCACAACACCTGGAGAGTAACAGCTTGTTCAGACCTGTTAATCCACCCCAGATGGTTTATATTAACAATATATTTCAGAGAAATCTAACTCATCCCTGCAGAGGTGACCTGTCCTGCAGAACATACAAGTATACTCCCTTTACAGCAAGAGTGAAAAAAACATGCATATATTAACATATTTATTAATAAAATAGAGTAAACCTGTTTTGTGTGTGTGTGTATATATTCCGGTAGGTAGTAACCCAGCAAGTACACTAAAAGCACCAACCAATCACCTAACTAGGTACCATTCTGTACAGTAATTAATAAAAAGGGGGATTTTTTTGTTAATATCATTCATTATGCTCAGGTAGCTCCAATAGTAAATAAAGTGGGAAGTTACGGAGCAGAGCGTTTTCTACAGGGCGGAATGGGTTGTATTGGATTAGGAGGGGAGAACTCTCTACCTGTGACCTCAATCATATAGGGTTTAATATGATAAGCTTTTGCTCTAAGGAATTTGCTCTTGCCGTTTTCCACATGAAACACGACATAGACAAACCGCTCTGACAATTGTGCAAGCATCAGGATCATTGATCCCTCTGCCTGCGTGGCTCTGCTGTTCATATAAGCAGAAGTATAGATTGCTGATCAGTCTAACATGCCAGAAAAATCATGTACACATTTTCTTTTCTCTTTCTTCTGCAGAAACTGTGCTTGTTTGTAATATCTGTCAATTGATGCAGGCAATGGCTAGGCGGCTTTTGTAAATATATTGTAATGTTGTTTGTAAAATAAGAAGTGTTTGTGTGCACATTAAAATAAATAAATCCTTGCTTGCTGGGGCCCTGAAGAATTGTTTAACCACTCATAGGGGTATATTTACTAAACTGCAGGTATGAAAAAGTGGAGATGTTGCCTATACCAGCCAATCAGATTCTAGCCGTCATTTTGTAGAATGTACTACATAAATGATAACTGGAATCTTATTCTATAGGCGACATCTCCACTTTTCCAAATCCGCAGTTTAGTAAATCTAGCCCTTAGTCTCCGATAGAAAATGTGGGACAAGTGCATTGCAATGGCAACCGGGTTCTGCTTGTTTTCAGAGATATCTTACCCGAGTTCAACCTCTCAGAGCTATCTCCACTTTACCAGAACCTAAGCCCACAAACTTGCCCAAACAGTACTTTTAGTTTTTAGACGTGTTTGATAAAGTCCTTTCGGAGCATTTGCCTCCTCATTGGCCGTGGGACTGCCCCATTGAGCTTCAGCCAGGGAAGACAACTCCCAGAGGTCGTGTATACCCCCTGTCTTTACCCGAGACCCGGTCCATGTCCGAGTGCATCAAGGAAAATCTTCAACGGGGCTTTATCAGACCTTCCTCCTTGCCTGCCGGAGTGGATTTCTTCTTTGTGAAGAAAAAGGATGGCTCTCTGAGGCCGTGTAGTTTCCCATGAAACCCAGCAGTAGGTGTGCAGTGCTCACCTTAACAGGGGGAAGGGGTACTGTCACACAACGGGCAATCGGGCTTCACACCCAATACCCAGCACCCTCACCTGTCTCAGCCGTCCACCTGCTCCGTCCTGGCCGCGGCCGTCGTTCTATTCATTTTCTCTGACCCTCTCCTATTGGTTAAAGGTTTTGACTCCGAAGTTTAAAAGGCACCTCCCCTGTATGTTTGGTGCCTGTTCTTTTAGTTACCTCCTTGGTGCTAGACGTGGCTTCTTTTACACTGCTAACTTCAGAACTGACACTTCCTAAGTGTTCCTGCCGCCATCCCAGTGGTAATCTGTCGTCTGCAGAGCTGACACTCTATTCTGCACTTCATCCTTCGTTCCAGTGGTATCTGCCCCTTCTACTCTTCTCCACGTATTGTCTGCCATTGCTGACCATCTTTGCATGTTCCTCTAAGGGGTTTCGCCTGGTACTCCTAGTAAGGGCCGCGGCCTGCGAGATAGACGCAGCAAAGACCAAACCAACTTGCGGCTGTTCCCTGGTGAATATCGTCTCCACGTTAGACTCCGCCCCTTACTGGAGTAGTGCAAATCTAGGCAAACCATAGGATCCCGCCTCCCGATCCGTGACACTCTACTATCAATAATTGAACTTTTCTACATTTCTAGAAAACGATGCTTTTCCCTTTTGTCATTATCTACCACTCCTTTGTTCTGTATCTCCTGTAGGCTCCACCAAGATGTTGGGCGGTTTCCTATTCATAATTACTGATAACATCTGCCTAAAAATGTAATTTAAAAGCCATTAAAGTAAGTTTTTGTTTCACAGTGATATGTGCAACATACATCATACGTTCAACATGAAAGAGCTATAGTAAAATTGAGTCCTTTAAATATATCTATCAAGACTGCCCTGTGGGATGCACACACAATAATACACCCTGTGGGATAGTGTATGTTTTTCCCATTCTTTTTGGAAAAATCCACACTTTTGTTAGGGCTCATTTTCTGTTTTCTATGGTGTGGACTTTAACTGGGCCAGTCAAGGATGATCAAGTTCCACTTGTTGAGCTACTCCATTATAAGATTTGCTGTATGCTTATAATTATTGCCAAGCTGAAAAGCAAATCATCACCACCACATGTCTTTCCTGCACCCCTGGCTTCCTTGATGTCACCCTCCCATACAAGTCATGTTTTCCTAATCATCTCATTGTGGAACTGTCAGCATTTCCCCATAGCTTCAGCCAGAGACCTCTATAATTGTTTGTCATAGCCCTTACACTGACCTCCCTCCGCATTTTCATTAACCCCCAGCAAATGACTTTGGAGTGATGGTTTGACCAAGGCATTGTCTTGGTAGCATCACACTGTTTTCATCTCACAAATAAGTACCTATCGCCCCCAGGGATATCCAATCTAATTCTTAAATATCTTTATCCCAGTTTTACTCCAGTTGCTTTATACTATAAACAAGAAACAATTCATCTTTCATGATGGTGTATTCAAGACAATTTCTTATATCTGAGAAACTATTTGATGGATACTACAAATGGTTTACCAATGTATACAATAAAGGGTTTTTCTGCATCCTCTTTAATCACTGGATTTTTTTACAGTGAAAAAGTGAAGTGTCACGGGCACTAGGAGTCTTTACCCAGGGATCACCAGGTGATAAGCTTACCAGAGCAATATAGGTGGTATTATGGTACTCTGGTAGCGGGGTGATCACGGAACAGAAAATAGCAGATGATGAGATGCTCCGGAAAGTCTATGAATAGCAGCACTGGTAATATACAGATAGTAGTACACGAGGAACTGAATGGACAAAGGAAACGTGAGGGTAGTCAGTGGTCTGCGTTAGCAAGTTGTACCACTGCTATAGTGAGGAGGAATGTCCAGCAGCAACGAGGAGGTGATGAGAGTCAGCGGTCTGCGTTTAGCAAGTTGTACCGCTGTCTATGTGAAGAAATGGAATCCAGGTGGAGGTATCCGGGAAGTCAGTGGTCTGCGTTAGCAAGTTGTACCACTGCTATGTGAAAGGATACTAGAAACAGTTGACTCGGGAAACAGGGATCAGTGGTCTGCCTCTAGCAAGTTGTACCACTGAATATATATGTGAGGAGGAGCACGGGGAGAGACTGCAACACAGGAGATACACGGGCACCTTAAACTTGATCCACAATAATATGCACAATATATAAATGACTGAACAGCACTGTAATAATAGAAAGTCTCTTGAGGTAATCCGGCACAAGATAACACAGTCAATGATGGCAGTAGACTCAGCGGATAACAACTCCAGAGAAGAACCAACACAGTCCAGCAAGATATGCAATACACCAGCACAGTCAATGAGAAGTATGTATACCGTGGTTCAGAAGCAGGCTGTCAGACAGGAGTGCAGAGATACCTGAACGGCAGGAGGCCGGCAGGAAGCGAAGTCCCTGGATGGGTGAAGCGGTAGTCAAGTAGGTGCAGCGCACAGGTAGGTAGACCAGCAGGGAAACGAATACACAGGAATCAGTAGAGTGTGGAACTGGACTCCTGGAGGACCCTGAAGAATAGCGATGGTCTAGCTGGAAGGTAAGTAGTGAGACACGAATCCAATGCTGACAGGCGGGTAGAGACCAGCGGGAACACAGGAAAGCATGGAGAGTGGATCAGCAGTTGAAGGACGAGTAGAGATGAGGAGAAGCGGCAGCAGGACTCTGCGGACACACAGAGGTAGCCAATAGCAACCAGCAGGTGCAGTAACGATGGCACACGGGAGAGCAGAGTTGAGCTGGTACTGATGATCACGGAGAGTAGCGGATAGCAATAGTAGTGGCAGTCTCGAGGAAACACGGGAGAGTTGAGATGAGCTGAAGACTGAAGCGCACAGAGGCAGCGGATAGGAATCAGCCAACAGTCACGATAAAACACAGACGAGTTGCAGGTTGTAGACTGTAGTGCACGGAGGCAGCGGATAGGAATCAGCTAACAGTCCTGATGGAACACAGACGAGTTGCAGGTTGAAGACTGTAGTGCACGGAGGCAGCGGATAGGAATCAGCTAACAGTCACGATGATGCACAGGTGAGTAGATGTAGATTGAAGACTGTAGTGCACGGAGGCAGCGGATAGGAATCAGCTAACAGTCACAATGATATATGATAGAGATGAAGTGGCTTGAAGACTGTAGTGCACGGAGGCAGCGGATAGGAATCAGCTAACAGTCACGATGATACACAGGAAGGTAGAAGTGGTATGGGAACCACAGTAGTAGAAGTGGTTTGGAAACCACAGAGGTAGAAGTGGTTTGGAAACCACAGGAATCAGCAGCGCTGAATACACGAGGAAACACAGGAACACCTTCAGAGGCTCATGGGGAATGAGACTCCTAGATCAGGCAACGTGGTATTGACCACAGGTGCTTAATATAGGGAGTGTTGCCTGATCTGCCAATTAAGTTAAAGGAACATACACTGAAGGGTTAGAAAGGGCTGCGCATGCGCAGACCCTCAGGATGGCGGACGGCCACGGTTCCTAAATGTCCGGGAAGAAGCACTCACAGTCCGGTGAGTGACATGAAGTATGTGATATCACTGACACATCCTATTTGTCACATGACATTTTTAGGAAGCAGCAGGCCCGGCGCTCTTATTAGGCAAGGTTAGGCACTTGCCTAGGGCGCCGGGCTCTGGAGGGCGCCTGGAGGGCGCCACAAGAATGTAAATTACTTTAAAACTGTGCGGCGACCGCTGACCATACCTGTCACGGCCACCGCACAGCATTCAGATGCACGGGGGAGGGGGGAGAGGCTATTGCTCACCACCGCCGCCTCTCTGCTCCGTCTCCTCCCCTCCACTCACTAGTGTCAGTGAGTGGAGGGGAGGAGACGGAGCAGAGAGGCGGCGGTGGTGTGACAAGGTAAGGAAAGACGGGGTGAGAAGGGCGCCGATTTTTGCGGGGGGGGGGGTGGCGACAATTTTTGCGGGTGGGGGGAGGATTGCGCCGTTTTTTTAAAAATGCCTAGGGCACCATGGACCCTAGTACCGGCCCTGGGAAGCAGTATATGAAAAGTTGGGAAGGGTGTGACATTATTATTACTTATTATGTACTGTATTTCATTTTTGAGCAAATCTCTTATCAGTAAACTGTAAATCGATTAAAGGATTGCCCATGACTTGGTGAAAGAGACAACCATATAAAGCACAAGATACAGTAAAATAAATGATAATTATTATTACACAGTAATGAAAAATAAAGTGCAAACATTGTACATAGTACTGTAAAGAAGTAAAAGGATAATAAACTTTCATAGTGAAAAATGGAGGTACAAAGACTTGCTTAAGAGAGCTTACAATTTAAATGATCACCATATATTGATAGAAAAGATATTGCCTTGAATAACTGAACACTAAGAGAGAGCGCACTGTTGTATTATTGCTGTGAACAGATCACAGTACAAGAAAAAGAAACAACTTACCAGTGCCATCTGGAGTTGAGCGGACATACGTAGGAAGCATTTTTAATGTTGATGGTCTCTCTGGGTTTGTCATTAGTCCCCTTTCCATATTGTCTGACATCAGATCTCTCACCGTCTTCAGCTGCGCTGGGGACAGGAAAAATGGCTGCAGACATCTCTGAACCTGCACAAAAGAAAAAAAAAATATCACATAAAGGGACCTATTTATTAAACCTAATTTTCATGTCAATTCCCCGAAAACTGCTGTTTTGGGGGAAGAGACGCCAATTGAAGTATATGCCTCATCTATCAACAGTGCATCGCAGCAGATCTTTGCACTTTTTTTCGTAATACATAGCAGTCCCCATAGGCACAAGGCTTCTGTGGATCGCACAGCAGCTTGGGGAACGAAGAGGCAGTGAACAGGTAAGTGTTTAACTTTTTTCGTGACTGCTGCTCCTGTGGAGCTTTTTAATAAATATGAGAAATAGTTCAATCCTTATCAATGTGAAAAGGATTGAAAACTTTTTTTCATTTTATGCGGCTGTTGATAAATGTGCCCCAAAGTCTGTAAACTAACACACTAAATGTGGGATTCTTGGCAATAAAATAAAGCACATGACATGCAGATGAAAAGCAATAACCACTGACATAAGAGATGATCTTTTTTGGATACTATTTTTTTTAAATAAATATCTGCATGGCTTATTTCTTTCTATTATCCCTTTCTTCCTGCTCAAACTTCAAAATGTGCTTTGTTTTTAAGGATTGTCTCCTACTCTCTTATGTTTCAGTTTATTTTTTTGTATTGCACCTATTTATTATGGGGAAGCAGGGCCGGATTAAGGGAATGGAGGCCCCTGGGCTAAGGGGGCCTCCATTCCCCCGTGAGGGCCCCCCCCCCCGTGATCCGAGCTGCCCGCCCCCTCGTCACTTACCTCCTTCTCCGGCGCGCTGTACGGTCTTTACTGAGGAGATCTCGTGAGAGTGAGAGTCACGAGATCTCCTCAGTAAGGAGACTACAGCTTGCTGGAGAAGGACCGCAGTGAAAGTGCTCAGCAGCACTGATCGCGCCGCGGGCGCCCCCGACCGATCAATACTGCTGCTGAGCACTTTCAAGGGCCCCCTGATGCCATAGGCCCCTGAGCTGTAGCCCAGTTAGCCCTATGGTTAATCCGGCCCTGTGGGGAAGCGCATAGATTTGAGGCCAGGATAGCGGTGTCTACAGGGGTGCAAAATATTGCATCCTCTGACAGGCAGAACAAAGCTTTGCTGACTGAGCGGAGGAATCCAAAAATGAAAATGTGCAGGTTCAGATTATTTAGATGTGATTCAAAGGGTGGAAAAAACGCATATAGCATTCCATGGTTTGTTGAACCAGGTACTGGCTTATAATTTTACTAGGATGCCTTTATCACTTTATATTGGAAAGTACAATTGTAGACAAATTGAAATTTATGTAATAAAAAAATCAAACACATAAAAGTGAAGTGTAATAAAGACAGCATCCCAATGTACTATCACTGTTATAATTAATTTAACACATAAGGCTGAACTTAATAGTATCTTAGGAGCAAAATGGAACTAGTGAACGTAATGAAGAGGGTGGCCCTAAGCTGAAAGTAGGGTGGACTTCCAAGTGACCTTTCTGCTTCTTCCACCATGCAGGACATACAAAAGATCGCACAGAGCGCAGAATAAAATGATTATGCTCCATATTTTTTGGTTCAAAGTTTAGTGAGTGAAACAGGAAGACAAATGATAGGAAGTAAAACCAGACATACATTTATAGATGTGTTAATTTGCTTGCTCCTTGTGAACAAATGTTTATTCTTATGAAAAGATACTTTTTTGATTTGGCACTGTCTCGGGGGCAATTTTATGTTTTAAAATATGTCGAGACAACAGTAAAAATATAAAATATATCCCCACATGAAGTGGTAACTGCATAGAACAGAACTGGCAGTGCTATTCAATAGAGTCACACAGAAATATATATACGCTAAATAAAAGAAATTAAGATGGCATATTTACATGAAATCTCAGGTGCATGTATTATTCTGAGAATTTGGTAGCTTTCCACTAGAAACTTTCAATTGGTAACAAATTGTATTGAACACTGATTATCAACATCCTAGCATGGGAAAAAAGAAGCTGCCTCATTAACCACAAAGGCTATCTTCAGTTCCCGTTTTTGTTTTCCAAGCAAATAGGAAACAGAAGATACAGTACTCGTAATGTTTTTAGATATTTTATCAAATTAAAAACACAACCTTAGAGTTTCTAAAATTTTTATGCAAATTACAAAGTTCAGCAAATTCAGCAAACAAAAATATAATGATAATTTGTCCACTGGATGACAATGTTCTTTAACTTGTATTTAATTTTACTTAGCAACATGGCATTCCAAATGCAAATCACGGAATTTTGTTCCCTGTGCCACAATGACATGATCATGGCATTGCCATGGGGCAAGGTGAAAATGGCCTGATTCATGGCACCCCCTGCACTTAACACTTGATCCCAAGGGTAGGAATGGATCTGCTCATGACAGCATACCTCCCAACTTGGAACTTTTCAAATCGAGAAGAAAAAGGGTTGTTCACACTATGCTGGAGGTGTGGCATCATCACGTTGGGGGTATGCCGCTGTTACAAAAGGCATGCCTAGTGCTTCTCCCCTCCCCTCACTGTAAAGGCCCATACATTGCTACAGGCACCAGTAGCAAGATCATGTGGCATCCATCGTGCACATCGGAGCGACAGTGAGTGGAACATCTCCAAAGATTCCTGTACTAGAAGTTGGGACAAAGGTTCAACCTGTCGGGACAGTACACTTAAATTGGGTCTCTCTTGCCTAAATTGGGATTACCAATAATTACCGATAACAAGCAATCATCATCAGCAGCTATTTATGTAGCGCCACTAATTCCGCTGCGCTGTACAGAGAACTCACTCACATTAATCCCTGCTCCATTGGAGCTTACAGTCTAAATTCCCTAACAAATTCACAGAGACCAAGAGAGACTAAGGTCAATTTTAATAGTAGACAACTAACCTACTAATGTTTTTGGATTGTGGGAGGAAACCGGAGCACCCAGAAGAAGCACCCACAGACATGGGGAGAACATACAAACTCCACACAGATAAGGCCATGGTCGCTGCCCACAGCAATAGTTGTTTCTTTTTTTATAGCAAATCTAGTGATTGTTCTTTGAACATTTTGAAGAGAAAATGCAAAAATATTTACATATAAATAAAAAGTATTTTGCATTTAACGCTTCACAAAACCCCACATTAACAAACAAAATATTAATAAATGTTCAATTATAAAAAACAAACAAAAGGAATTGTTAGTTATAATTATATATTATACATAGACTCTGAGCAATTGAACTTTACTGTTGATCAGCACTGCCTGCTGTGTGTAAATATATTCGCTGTATCACACCGCAATTTATTTCTTTATCCAAATATAGAAGATAAAAAGATATAGGGGCCTATTTATTAAACATTATTTTGTCTTAAATCCTATGGGAATGGCTGATTCTGCAGGATTAGGCAATTTTAAGCATTGGTTCTATTTAACAACAGTGTCACGCCGGAGATATCTCCAGCGTTCTCTAAATTATCTCTCAGTATCGTAGTCCCCATATCCTCTATGGAAACTGAGGTCTTGACTAATTTAGCTTAGTTTTTCAGAGCTTGTCTCTATTGGCTAACGCCATTATCAGATGTCGGTAGCAGCTCTTCCCCTATAGCAACAGCCTAGACAGAGCCAGGCTGTGCTCCTCCTCTCCTTCCCGCCATTTCAACATTTGTTGCAATGCTCAGAGAGCAGACCGAGGCAAAACCCAGATATACACTCTTTCTCCTTTGCGATCAGTGACTAGAGAGTGCTTTTTACCATTCGCAGGGCCAGCTGTTTATGGGAGCAGCTGTCCCGGTTTCAGTTAATTGGTAAATTGCTCCTTTACTACATATGTTATTGCTGTGAATAGTGGCAACAAGAGATGTTATCTAATGGGAAAAATTTGCAATGGGTCTTAAATAGACCCAATAGAATATTCACATTCGCTTTCCTGCATGCAACAGAAATTAAGAAAGAAAAGGTTTGACGTTAAAGTCCCTTTAAAATCTGACAGTTGGCAGGGACAGACTCAGGGGCAGACTCAGATTCTTGTTATCTGTATTACATGACATTTTATACATTTCATGCTACTTGCTCTTTAAGACATTATCCTGTTTTAAATGTATAAGTGAACAAATGCGCTCGGCTAATATTTGTAGCATGGCGACATCAGTCGTATTTTGCCAAAGCGGCTAAACTGATGCCTTCCACTATGTAATGTGGCAGTCAAGCCCTGAGAGTTTCCACGGCATTGTACACAACTTATGAGATTGACCTTTCTCTCACTGCCTCTGAGCCAGTGAAGCAAATTTATCAGCTCTAAGAAATTTGCATCATTCCCTACTCATAAGAAATAAAACATAAGGAAACCTCCACACAAAACCTACTTTATAACTTGAAGTAAGGAGATTGAAATCGAAGATATGAATAATTGGGGTTTAGCAACTCTCACTCAGTAGTTATTTAGTAATAATGTATATTACATTATAGCACCTGGCATTGGTTCATTGCAAATGGGGTTTATAACTGTCTTTCACATCTAGATAAATATAAACAGCAAGAAAACTGAATGAATAATGCTTAGCTTGTTCTGCCTTGCTGTGTTTGTAAATGTATTTAGTGTAATGGTAAAATTAGATAATAAAACATTCCTATACTGAGCTGAAGAGTTTAAATAACCACTAGTTTCCTAAGAGGAATTAACTCTTTGCAGCTTTGTGCACATTGACAGCCATTATGGTAGGAATCTCCACTCATTTTTGGGCGCACCTCTATGGGATGAAAGGAAAAATGAGCAGAGATTCCTGCCATCGGCGCAATGTGTTCCCGTGAATGTCCCGGAGACACATTGCGCTGGATTAAATCTCCCCCTAATAGCTCTATTTACAAGGCAATGTATGTGAAAAAAAGCATAAAAACTACTTTAATACAAAGTATTGAAGAACAAACTGAGGCCCTGTGGTTGACCATAGAATCGGGGGACAAGGCTATTCTTCGTACTGGGGTGATCTATAGACCACCAGGTCAGGAAGAAGAACTGGACAGGAACTTACTGCAGGACATCAATAAAATAGCTTTAAAAGGAGAGGTAATAATCATGGGAGACTTTAATCTACCTGATGTGAACTGGGAGGAGGCTTCTGCAAGTTCCACTAGAAGTAGGGACATCCTGAATTCCTTGCAAGGAGCATCCCTAAAGCAAATGGTGACAGAATATCTGATGTAAATGTGGGTTAGAACCTAGGATCCAGCGACCATCAAGCAATATGGTTTAGTATAAAGACAGAGACCAACTCCTACCACACAAAAACAAAGGTGTTAGATTTTAGGAAGGCTGACTTTGTAGAGATGGGAAAATGTGCAAGTGACTCTTTGGCAGAGTGGAAGAACTTGAAAGGAGTGCAGGAGAGGTGGGAAAAAATTAAAAAGTGCAATACTTAAAGCAACAGACCATTGTATCAAAAAGGTTAAGAAAAGTACAAGGAAATGTGAGCCAGTGTGGTTTGCAAAAGAAGTAGCAAGAGTTGTGAAAGAAAAAAAAGATGGTCTTTAGGAAATATAAGCAGACTCAGAATAATGAAGACAAAGAGGCGTATCTTGCTAGACAAGAGGCTAAAAAGGTAATCAGATGTGCAAAGGCACAAGCTGAAGAGAATATGGCCCAGTCAATAAGTAAAGGGGGCAAAACTTTTTTTCGGTATATAAGTGAAAGAACAAAAATAAAAGGAGATATAATAAGACTAAAGACAGAGAGTGAGAGTCTTGTTTACGGAGACAAGATAATAGCAGATCATCTTAATAATTATTTTTGCTCATTGTACAGAAAGAGCAAGGAAGGGGCCAAAGATAAGTTGCAAGTATAAAAATGAGGTAGATACAAGTACATTTACAGAGCAGAAGGTCCTAACAGATCTCTCAAAACTGAAAGTGAATAAATCAATGGGGCCAGATGGGATATATCCAAGGATACTAAAAGAGATTAAAGGGGTGTTGGTAACAGAATTATTCAGTCAGTCACTGGCTACAGGAGTAATTCCAGAGGACTGGAAAAGAGCGATTGTAGTCCCACTGCACAAAAGTGGAAGCAAGGAAGAGGCGAGCAACTACAGACCAGTGAGTCTTACATCAGTAGTAGGAACATTTATAGAAACACTCTTAAAAGAAAGAGTTTTAGAATATCTCAAATCCAGTAACTTACAGGATCCCAAACAATATGGATTTAATGGGGGGAGATAATGTCAAACACATCTTACTGACTTTCTTTGACTGGGTGACTAAAGTAATAGAACAAGGAGGGGCTGTAGATGTAGCTTATCTAGATTTTAGTAAGGCTTTTGACACTGCCCCACATCGCAGACTGTTAAATAACCTTGAAAGCTTGGGATTGGATTCTAAGATGGTTGAATGGATAAGATCTTGGTTGCAGAATAGAAAACTGAGAGCTATAGTAAATTTAGTAAATTCACAAGAGGGAAAGGTTACCAGTGGAATACCCCAAGGATCTGTACTTGGACCAGTGCTTTTTAATATCTTTATTGGAGACATTGCAAATGGTATTGAAGGGAAAGTATGCCTTTTTGCAGATGACACAAAGCTATGCAACAGGGTAGACACACCAGGAGGGGTTAAACAAATGATTGATGATCTAGGTAGACTACACAAATTGTCAATAGAGTGGCAACTACAGTTTAAAGCCAAAAAATGCAAAATTGTGCACTTGGGTCTCAAAACCCCAAAGGCTAAATATAGTATTAATGGCACTATAATGGAAACTACTGAGAAGGAAAGGGATCTAGGAGTCAATATGTTGGTGACTTAAAGGCAGGTAAGCAATGCAACAAGCAATGAGGAAGGCAAGTCAGATGCTTGGTTGCATAGGGAGATGAATCAGTAGCAGAAAGAAAGAAGTAATAATACCACTGTATAGGTCATTGGTACGGCCTCATCTAGAATACTGTGTTCAGTTCTGGAGGCCATATCTCCAGAAGGATATAAATACATTAGAGACTGTACAAAGAAGGGCAACTAAAATGGTGCATGGCTTACAGCACAAAACTTACCCGGAAAGACTAAAATAACTTAATATGTATAGTTTGGAGCAGAGAAGGGAAAGGGGGGACATGATAGAAACTTTCAAATATATCAAGGGTTTGAACAAAGTACATGAGGGAAACATTCTTCAAAAGAAGAGAACTACTAGAACATGAGGACATGCACTGAAACTGGAGGGAAGTAGGTTCAGAGCAAATTTGAGGAAAAACTACTTCACAGAAAGGGCAATGGATAAGTGGAATAATCTCCCACCAGATGTGGTAGAGGCTAATACAGTAGAGCAGTTTAAACATGGGATAGACATAAGAATATCCTTATAAAGAACAAGTGACCAAATAAGGTTTAAGGTTACCATAGGTTAATAAAACAATGGGTAGACTAGATGGGCCAAGCGAAATCAAATCAAATCCTATGTTTCTATGTAGGACCCTTCATTACTTAATATTTTCTATTTCTGCTTCTCTGATTATTTTCTATCACAGTGACATAAATTCTTCTTTTGTCCATTTTATCATTATGAGGTTACCAGGGTGATGATCAGCTCCCCAGTGATACTGGCTGGCAGCCGTAGCTGTCCCACTGCGCATGTGCCAGACGCATATGTGTACTGGAACCCCAGATTTGGCCTTCTAATTCCAGATTAAAGAAAAGATAATAATAAAATGTAACAAAAAATAGAAAAAATAATAGCTTTATTTAAAAAAGATAAAAGATGACAAAAGTAATAGGAGAACAGCATTGGTACAAGTAGCATGCTAAATAGGCTTCCCCAAACAAAGCTAGCTATCATCCAGAGGGAGGGCTTCTTAAATAGGGAGAAGCCCTAACGCCTGTGAAAACACACATTTTTGCCGGATTTAAGGCTTTTCTCTATTTAATAAATAGTCCCCTTAACTTCATAGCAGTTAGTTTCCTTTGGTCGGTCATGCGCACTGCCATGATATGGTGGCCATAAAAGTCTTTTTTCACTTCCTTTACATATGTTGGGGATTAACTGTGTTGAGAACTTAATTATTATCAGAAATAAATTAACCAGCATTAATTCTGCCAGCGAAGCCTACCCCATGCCATTCGATGTGGGAGCACATTTATCTCAGTCGTTAACAGAAAGAATGAGAAAAATAGTTTATTGCTTAAATATTTTCCAGGAGGAAGCAATTTGAAGTGAAAGGGGCTATAGCACTACCCCCCCCGTAAGATAGCATAACTTATATATTATAACTTTTGCTATACTTGTATATATATAAAAGATTTTATTTGTTTTTACTTGTTTTTTAAGTATATACCGTATATACTCGAGTATAAGTCGACCCGAATATAAGCCGAGGCACCTAATTTTACTACATAAAACTGGGAAAACTTATTGACTCGAGTATAAGCCTAGGGTGGAAAAGAGCGCTAAATTAAAAACCTAAATGAAAATGATAGGTTCAATCTATGAAATCATTTCTAGCTAGATGACAAGGAACATTCATAAATGATTATGAAATCATTGGGTACAAACTAACTTAAATAAAAGGGTAGGGATATAAAGAGAGAGAGAGAGAGAGAGAGAGAGAGAGAGAGGCTTTCAATGCATACTGTGCATATGATGCGTTTTTATAGAATATCTTAGCAGCATACAGTTGTTCTATGATAGCAATATCTAGTGTCTCCAAACCTATGTCTGCTTACCTGTCAGCCGCCGGGAGGGAACATCAGTATAGTGAGCTGCCGCTGCTGAGATCAAGACAGATGAATGGAGAAGGCAGTGTCCAAAAGATGCCGCTATGCCGTTATTCCTGACTACAGGTGGAAGCGGACGTAGGGTGAGATTTTTTGTTACCTACCCGGCAGTGGAACGCATATGCGTTCCAACAACAGGAAGTTCGGCATTTGGAACGCAAGTTTGCGTTCCAAATGCCGAACTTCCTGTTGTTGGAACGCATATGCAGAAGTTGACAGCCAGGGACCGGACACCAGGTAAGTTCACCCGTGTATAAGCCGAGTGCCCTTTTTCAGCATACAAAAGTATGCTGAAAAACTCGGCTTATACACGAGTATATACGGTATATATATATATATATATAATAGCAGTGGAACTAAAAGCCCAAACTGAGCTTCAAGTTCATCCCCCATGCATGCTCGGTATAGAACAACACAGCACCAGAACCAAAAGTATCCCTTATATAGTATTATTCACTTGCCACAGCAATGATATTATGTTGGATCACGACAATAATTATTTGTTTTAATAAACAGGCCCACTAGTCCTGTTTGCCAATTTCCTGTAAAGGAACTTGCAATATAGATTGCTAAATAGAGATCTGTAGTCAGTTATTTCTAAAGTTGGCATATTAAGGGCACCTATACCCTATATTTTATTTTTTGCTTTTAATTTTCCTAATGTAAATACTAAGAGGTGAAAATTTAAACATACTCAAGACGCAGGACTTTTTCTATAATACATAAATGTGTTTGCTTTGTATGCTACAGGAGCAGAGCGGACCTCTAGGGGATGGACAAGTATCACCCCCCCCCCCCCTCCACACATACACACACATTGAATTATGGCCCGGTGATGGATAATGCGCCCTTCCACACGGCAAAATTTTCAGGTATGGTTTGAGGACCATGACAAAGAGTGCAAGGTGTTGACTTGGCCTCCAAACTCCCCAGATCTCAAACATCGAACATCTGTGGAATGTGATGTAAAAACAAGTCAGAACTACGGAGGCCCCACCACACAACTTACAGGACTTAAAGGATCTTCTGCTAACTTCATTGTGCCAAATACCACAGAACACCTTCAGAGGTCTTGTGAAGTCCATGCCTCAACGGGTCACAGCTGTTTGGGCGGTATGAAGGGGACCTACACAATATTAGGCAGGTGGTTTTAATGTTGTTGCTGATCGCTATGTATATATGTGCATATATATATATATATATATATATATATATATATACAAGTTAACCCGTGCATGATACTCATGCATTCTAGTCAAATCAAGATACTTAAGGTCTTAAAAAGGTTCTTGTCATGCATTTGGGCCTAGCCCAGGCCTCCTCAGGGGAAGATCGTTACTTCCCGACGCAAGCGCCCTTTTTAATATGTGTTCATGAGGTAAAATTACCTCACGAAAATGAGTTTGACCCCTCAACTCGTAAATGTAGCCTTTACTACCCCTCCCACGGGGGGAAGGGGGGATGATGGAAGTTAACTGACTTGACTATTCTAATTTTTTTTGTCAAATAATGTCAGTATACCAAATTTCAGGTCAATTGGATGAGCCCTTTCTGAGAAAATAGTTTTTTCCACACATACACACACACACACACACACACACTAACGCATGCCTCTACACATGTGTGTTCATGAGGTAAAATTACCTCACGAAAATGAGTTTGAGCCCTACCAAATTTCAGCCCTTTTTGAATTTTTTTTCCCACAAACACTAAGAATTTAGTAGGTCAGTGTATAACTCTGCCCAGCAGGTGGCGCTGCAACTTGGTTTTTTTTTTCCACACACACACACAGACAGACAGACGCCACTAAGCATTTATATATTAGATATATATATATATATATACATACACACACTACACACTTACTGGAATTTCTGGAATTACTGGAATGTTTTTGCAACCAGAATAAATCACAGCTCATGATGCATGAAATTATACAAATGAACTGTAAGTGCGGAAAGTGGACTACGTAAAGGTAAAGTGTCAGAATTAATACCACCCTGAACATGGAATTCTGTGAAAGCAACGTTCAGATTGAAGATCTTAATAGAAATGATCTTCAGTTGATGAAGTTAACAAGCAGAAACATGTCATATTGATTTAGTATTTAGCCTAATCTAATTATTGTATGGAGCATTCCAGTACCACACCATGTTAGAAACACTAATTTGTTACTATTTTATGTTTATACCTAGCAGAGAGGTTTTTGGTTCCACGATGTTCCTTAAATAAAAAACTGTGACCTTATTGCTCCATGCAAAAGTGATGTTTTTTTATTTTAAAGAGCGTATTTACATGTGAAATATTATTATACAGAAACGATTAGGGAGCATCAGTAAGTGGCAACTTACCACTATAGGAATCATTAGTTTTTTTTAGCACCAATGAATTCATGGGTTACATGCATGGAGATGAAAGAAGTGAAACTGAACTTTTATGAACATATCATTCTGCAACATTATACTTGGATTCTACAGTACAATTATGTGAATAATGACATAGTGTAATCCTATGTGCTAGAGATATACAAATTATTTTAAGTCACTGCATAGTGATGTAATTCATATCAGAAAACATCAGTCAAGAAATGTTAGTCAGCAGGTGGCACTGTCCTATGAAATGTTATTAGATGCCAGCAGAACTAGTAGCTTGCAGCAACCACATCATACTAATAACATATGTTCAGTGCAATCTCTCTCGTTCTCCCTATATTATTATTTAGACTGGTTAACATTCATTATAGCAGCATATAGTTTTAATTGTATACTGCCCTATATACTGCAGTATTTTTAGAATATATAATATATATATATATATATATATATATATATATATATATATATATATATATATATATATATTTCAGTATATTTAGAAGATTGTGTTCAGAGAAAACTAACTTAACTACTACAGACAAATAATGCAATGCTTAGCAAAATACCAAAGTCTCTCAAATATTGGAACAGATAGCTCTAACAATGATATGACATTAGTTTTTCAGAGCATGTGACTGAGCAGTCCACACTAAAAGGAGAAGCACAAACTGCATAAGTAATAAGTCATTTCCAGCTACATAAAGTCATTTTGTGTGATCTAGGAAATAGTAACAATCTTTATTAATGTCAGGAATGCCCACTTAGGCTTGGAGCTTGCCAGTGGAGCCCTGATAACATCAATACTGAGTTTAAGCTTGCTTTGAGAAAACACATTAAAGTAAAAAGGAGCAATAGTATTTGCTGCAATGTAACAAACATTAATGTAATATACTATATTACAAATACAGTAAAATGCACCCTGGAAGTTTTTATCTACCTATTATTTAGTATTGCTAAAGTACATGTTTTAATCGTTTACCGCAATATGATGTTTGCAGAATGCACGGATGGCAGATGGGCGCTCCTACACTTTTCCGGGGTTTAACCTTGCCCAAATATTAGATGGCATATCAGTTACAATTATTTGCAGGTTGACTGATTATATCATCAGAAATAAGAAGGGATTTGTCAAAGTCAGGCTATAAATGTTGTACTGTGTATGACTCATCAGCCTGGCACGAATAAAAAGTAAAATGGGAAAATG
Organism: Mixophyes fleayi; assembly: GCF_038048845.1. NCBI lineage: Eukaryota > Metazoa > Chordata > Amphibia > Anura > Limnodynastidae > Mixophyes > Mixophyes fleayi. The sequence goes on from NC_134405.1 coordinate 202,969,548, forward strand.
TATGACCTTGATCCTTGTCCTTATAATATATATATATATATTTGTATATACACACACACACCGATCACCCACAACATTAAAGCCACCTGACTAATATTGTGTAGGTCCCCTTCGTGCCACCAACACAGCTGTGATCCGTTGAGGCAACTTCTGAAGATGTCCTGTGGTATCTGGCACCAAGACGTTAGCAGCAGATCCTTTAAGTCCTGTTAATTACGAGGTCGGGCCTACGTGGCTCTGATTTGTTTTTTTCCCACAAATGCTCGATCAGATTAAGATCTGGAGAATTTGGAGGTCAAGTCAACACCTTGAACTCTTTGTCATGTTCCTCATACCATTCCTGAACAATTTTTGCAGTGTGGCAGGGCTGCTGAAAGAGGCCACTTCCATCAGGGAATACCGTTGCCATGAAGAGGTGTACTTGGTCTGCAACAACGTTTAGGCGGGTGAAATGTTTCAAAGTAACAACCACATGAATGACAGGACCCAAGGATTCCCAGCAGAACATTGCCCAGAGTATAACACTGCCTCAGCTGGCTTGTCTTCTTCCTATAGTACATCCTGGTGCCATCTCTTCCCAAGGTAAACTACAATACGCACCCGGCCGGCCACATAAATTGAAAATGTGATTCATCAGACTAGGCCACCTACTTCCACTGCTCCATGGTCCAGTTCTGGCTCTCATGTACCCATTGTAGGCGCTTTCAGCAATGGACAGGAGTCAGCATGGGCCCTTTGACCAGTCTGCAGATACTCAGCAAGATGCAAAGCACTGTGTGTCCTGACACCTTTCTATCATAACTTTTTCAGCAATTTGTGCTACAGTAGCTCTTTTGTGAGATTGGACCAAACGGGATAGCCTTTGCTCCCCACACCTTCAGCCTTGGGCACCCATGACCCTGTCGCCAGTTCACCGGTTGTCCTTTCTTGAACCACTCTTGGTAGGTACTAGCCACTACATACCGGGATCACCCCACTAGACCAGCCGTTTTGGAGTTGCTCTGACCAAGTCATCTAGACATCACAGTTTGTCCCTTGTCAAAGCTGTTGAGATCCTTACGCTTTCCCATTTTACCTGCTTGAAACACATTAACTTCAAGAACTGACTGTTCACTTGCTGCCTAATATAGCCCAGCCCTTGAGAGGTGCCATTGTAATGAGATGATCAATATTTTTCACTTCACTTGTTGGTGGATTTAATATTGCGGCTAATCGGTACAAGTATATATATATATATATATATATATATATATATATATCCATCTATCTTTAAAGATATATACACACACACACACACACACACACACACACACACACCGTATACATCCATAAAAAGTAGTGTATTACAATTTAGGGTAACATTCTGCAGTTACCAGAACTGCATAAAAACTTAGATGGACAAGTGAACTTTGTTCCATATGTTTTGCTTTTTATTCCTATGCAATATACTTACATTTGCTGTAAATTAATTTTCTAAATGTCCAATATGTTGCCACATGGAAAACGTTTTTGTTTTGTCCAGATAAATAAATAAATAAATAAGTAAATAAATACAATGTAATAAATAAAGGCATAGATGAAATATATATATAGCAGAAGAGGCTTAAATGACAAACTCATATCTGTACTTTCAGCTGCTGGAAGCAATAACTCTTTCCCAACTACTGCATACTAAAATGAAAATGAAATCAAAATTCAGATTTGGCTCGAGAATCTTGTTAGAAGCCCCTAGTATTTGGTAAAAACCTGTATTTACTGCAGTTTATACATTCAACTTATACTACCCTTTTGCATTATAACAGCAAAATGTTGTATTGTAAAATGGTGTTGTATTTATTTATAAACATGTGCCTTACATAATAAACAAAGTACTTAATTGATATATACGCTTTGTTCTTATTCCTTTATTTTCAACCAAACAAACATTTGTGTTAACCTATTTACAATATTACTTCACTTCTACCCTGTGTCTCCTAAAATTTCCATTTTTAATGCTAAATACAGGTACAACCAAACACTCAGGCTGGGGTAAGAGAGGCACATAGGAAAAAGGAGGGGCACTACAAATAGTGCACAGTTGGGGGAGGTGACCAGACCATGTAGGCAATGTGGTCCGCCCTTAACCACCCATTGCAACCTCCAACCACCCTCACCCCTGATGTACCAGTGGTTGGTTAGGCAGCTGTCCAGATTCAGTCCTAATGCAGCACAGGAAGTCAGGGGAAATTGTGAATTTGTGGGGAGATCCTGTAGGGCTCAGCAGAGATTTCACTGGTATCCGGTGGGCCGTTGTGACACTGCAACCAAACTAGATTGTCTAGTGCTAATAGCAATGCTTCCACAATTATTATGTAATGAAATATTAAGTCAAAACAGAAAAATAAATCACGTTTCATAAATAGACCCCAAGGGGTAAATGTATCAAGCTGACAGTTTTCCGGCGGGCTTGAAAAGTGGAGATGTTGCCTATAGCAACCAATCGCATTCTAACTTTCATTCTGTAGAAAGTACTAAATAAATGATAGATTTTAGATATTTATGGTGGGTTTCAGAATATAGTTAATTGAAATCAGCTGCAATGTGAAATGCCTCACAGGAGCAATAAACCCCGCAATGAAAATTTTAAAATATCAAGCAAGATACAATATTTTGTTCAGTGCTACTCTGACATTCCACAGTAACTCTATTTATAATGAAATTAATCCTTCCTCTCTCCATCATGGACTGCTGAGACCAGCTCCTAAATCTTTTGGACAGTGTCTAATGGTATCTGATGCATGTCAAAAAGCTGATAACATCACTGAACCCAGGTAATGAGTATAAATTCACCAACCCAAACAGATCCTATAACTTACACTCTGCAGGTTCAAATTAGGGGTGTGCACCAGCCACTTTTGGTGTTTTGGGTTCTGATTAGCTTGAGGTTTTGGATTCTGATTTGTTTGTCACTCACCGGACTGTGAGTGCTACTTGTAAGGTAGCTAGGAACCGTGTCCGTCCATTATAATGAGGTACTGCGCATGTGCAGTCCCTTCTAACCTTCAGTTCTGTTCCTTTAACTTAATTGGCTGATCAGGCAACACTCCCTATATTAAGCACCGGTGGTCAATACCACGTTGCCTGATCTTGGAGTCTCATTCCTCATGAGTCTCTGAAGGTGTTCCAGTGCCTGCTCGTGTGTTCAGCTGATGCTGATTCCTGTTTGCCGTTTGTGGTTTCCAGACCACTTCTATTCCTCGTGTTCCTAGTGTCTTCAGCAGCTGATTCCTATCAGCTGCCTCCGTATATCTACAGTTACAGATTACTGCAAACTCTCCTGTGTTTCATCGTGACTCCAGCAGCTGATTCCTATCCGCTGCCTCCGTGTATCTACAGTTACAGATTACTTCAAACTCTCCTGTGTTACATCGCTACTGTTCCAGCTGATTCCTGTTAGCTACTTCGGCGTGTCTACAGAGTCCTGCTCGTCTCAGCGCTCCAGTCTGCATTCTACCTGCCGTCAGCTAACCCGCTGCTTACTGCTTCTACAGTGTGTCCATTTGTGTCAACTTGCCTGTTAGCATCGAGTCTACGCTCCACGGCTTCCAGCTCTGCTACATCGCTTCAACTCTCCCGTGGTCTCCTGCTGTTCAATTCGATATACTACTGCTTCCTGAGTATTTGTTGTCCTTGCTGGCCTATCTACAGTGCGCTGCACCTACCTGCCGCTTCCATTCTGCAAGGACTTCTCATCTCGTCTGTTCCCTGCCACTCAGGTATCCCTGCAGCTATCTCTAACAGCCTGCTCATCTGAACCACGGTATGCATACTTCTCATTGACTGTGCTGGTGTATTGCATATCCATCTGGACTGAGTTGTTCTCCTCCGGAGTTTCCATCCTCTGAGACTATTGCTATTATTAACTGTGTTTCCTTTTGCTGGACTATTCTAGTGACTTTGCTTATCTGTGCAGTGCTGTTCATTCATTATTATTATTGTGTGCAGTTCAACGTGGGATCAAGTTCAGTGTACCCGTGTAGACTCTGCATTGCATTTATCTCCTCGTGTCCTTCCTCACATATATATTCAGTGGTACAACTTGCTAGAGGCAGACCACTGATTCCTGTTTCCCTGTGTCACCAGTTGCATATATCCTCTCATTTAAGCAGTGGTACAACTTGCTACACGCAAACCACTGACTTCCCCGTTACCTTCACCTGGATTCCATTCCTTCACTACAGACAGCGGTACAACTTGCTATACGCAGACAGCTGACTTCCACCTCCTTATTACTCCTGGACATTCTTCTCACTATAGCAGTGGTACAACTTGCCGTGCGCAGACCACTAACTACCCTCACGTGTCCTTGTCCATCCAGATCCTCTTGTTCAGTTACCTATTGTTTACCAGTGCTGCTAGTCATAGACTTTCTGAGCATTCTCTAACCATCTGCTGTTTCCAGTTCCATTATCACCCTGCCATCAGAGTATCATATACCAACTCAACTGCTCTGATAAGACCATCAACGGGTGATACTGGGTAAAGACTCCTAGTGCCCGTGACAGTTTTGGTTCTGATTTTGGGTTTTGGGTTCTGATTTTTTTTTTAAAAAAGCAAAAAAAGTGCTAAAATCCATATGTTTGGTTTTCTTTCACTCCTACACTATTATTAACCTCAATAACATTCATTTCCACTAATTTCCAGTCTATTCTGAACACCTCACACCTCACAATATTGTTTTTAGTCCAAAAGGTTGCACCGAGGTAGCTGGATGTCTAAGCTAAGCGACACAAGTGGGCGGCACAAACACGTGGCCCATCTAGGAGTGGCACTGCAGTGGCAGACAGGATGGCAGTTTGCAAAAGTCTGCTAGAGGTGCAAGATGGAATTGTCCTTGGGCCCTCCCACCCACCCTGATGTTGTTGAAATAGGACATTCGCACTTTAACAAACCAATCAGGAACAGTGAACGTAGTTTAGTCTCTCGTACTAATATTTCTGGACTGCAGGAACAGTGAACGTAGTTTAATCTCTGGTACTAATATTTTTGGACTGCAGGAACAGTGAACGTAGTTTAATCTCTGGTACTAATACTTCTGGACTGCAGGAAGAGTGAACGTAGTTTAATCTCTGGTACTAATATTTCTAGCCTGCAGGACTATCTCTGATCGAGATCGTGGAGGAAATTGACGAGGAGAGTGTTGCTGGTGTGGATACAACAGGACCAAGGGATTTAGGTGTCCCTGGACTGCTGACGGTCCTAGCCACAGGTCCTGAACTAAACACTGAATTATTAAGGTTCTTCAGGTGATGTATAAGGGAGGATGTCTCTAGGTGGCCAAGATCCTTACCCCTGCTTATTTGAGCTTTACATAAGGTACATATGGCCATACATTTGTTGTCCGGATTGGGATAGAAATAATTCCAGACCGAAGAGGTGGATTTCTTGGTCTTCTGGCCAGGCATGATGATGGGCTTTTTCTTCCCATGGACAACAACTGTTTCCCCCCCTGGTGCCTTATTTAAGATAACCACATCAGCATCCTCCTCGTCAAGTTCCTCCTCAGCGCCAACTACATCAATATCCTCCTCCCGGTGTACAACATTCACACCTTCATTAGCCAAATCTGTAACTGGATTGTGGGTGATCCTTCCAGCATATGCAGAGGGCGTGCTGCAAATGGTGGAAGGAGCCACCTCTTCCCGTACAGTGATGGGAAGGTCAGGCTTCGCAACCACCAACACCCTTGGACTCGCCTTGAGGATTTGTGATGCCATCTCTTTAGAAGGCAGAGTTGTTTGCTGTGTTGTTGATGACAGCTTAACTCTCTTAAATTTTTTAGAGGGGGGGGAGGAGGCTTAGAGCCTTGGGTGAAGCTGAACCACTAGTCATGAACATGGGCCAGGGCCTAAGCCGTTCCTTGCCACTCCGTGTCGTAAATGGCATATTGGCAAGTTTACGTTTCTCCTCAGATGATTTCAATTTTCTTTTTTTGCTAATTTTAGTGAACTTTGGCTTTTTGGATTTTACATGCCCTCTACTAGGAGATTGGGCATCGCCCTTGGCAGACGACGTTGATGGCATTTCATCGTCTATGTCATGACTAGTGGCAGCAGCTTCAGCATTAGGAGGAAGTGGTTCTTGATCTTTCCCTACTTTATCCTCCAAATTTTTGTACTCCATTATAGTTTAATCTCTGGTACTAATATTTCTGGACTGCAGGAACAGTGAACGTAGTTTAATCTCTGGTACTAATATTTCTGGACTGCAGGAACAGTGAACGTATTTATATATTGCAGTACTAATATTTCTTGACTGCAGGAACAGTGAACGTATTTATATATTCCAGTACTAATATTTCTTGACTGCAGGAACAGTGAACGTATTTATATATTGCAGTACTAATATTTCTTGACTGCAGGAACAGTGAACGTATTTATATATTGCAGTACTAATATTTCTTGACTGCAGGAACAGTGAACATATTTATATATTGCAGTAGTAATATTTCTTGACTGCAGGAACAGTGAACGTATTTATTTATTGCAGTACTAATATTTCTTGACTGCAGGAACAGTGAACATATTTATATATTGCAGTACTAATATTTCTTGACTGCAGGAACAGTGAACGTATTTATATATTGCAGTAGAAATTTTTATGTACTTTTTTATAATTTTTTTAGATTTTTTTATTAATTATTTCTGTATACTTTTTTTATAATTTTTTAAAATTATTTTAGTATCATTTTTTTATAATTTTTTTATAACTTTTTAATAATTTTTAAATAACAATGGCCTTAACAGAACAGAGCACAGGACACACACAGCACCACTGGACTCAGCAGGACAGAGCACAGGACACAGCACCACTGGACTCAGCAGGACAGAGCACTGGACAAAGCACCACTGGACTGATCAGCAGGACAGAGCACAGGACTAAGTAACCACTGGATTAAGCAGGACAGAGTGACAGGACACAGGACACAGGACACAGGCGCACCAAACTACAACCTCCCTCTTCAATGATCTGAGCCCGACTGAAGATGGCGGCCACAAGCGGGGAATTTATGCAATCCAAGTCTCGCGAGATCAGACGCGAGACTTGGACGTCATAGCCTCGTTTTCATTTCTTTTGGCCGCCGGAAATACCCGAACAGTGCTCGGATCCCGTCGGATCCGCACTGTTCGGGTGGGCTGGGATTAGCGCAATCCGAGCCCACACATCTCTAGTTCAAATCAAGAAGATGCTCCATTCTAACATATCTACATACTGCCAAGGGGTGAAAGAGAGAATGATGGACATATTTAGTTAGGGTGGAGAGACACTGAAGCTGTGTGCGTCCGTCTACTGTGTATTAGCTATAGGAATCTGTGTATGTTTAGCTCCTTTCAAAATAGTGTAAACACTGAATTCTTTCACACTAGGGGGTAGATTTACTAACGATAGTGTTAGGTGGGATTTTAAAGCACCACACATCGCCGACGGTTTAGTACTACAAAGCGCCGCATTTACTATAAGGTGATTTCAGGCTAAGATGCAGAGCTCGAAGTGAGGTGGTATGTGCCAGTATGACATAACATCACTACTTGTCCCCACCGAGCAGAAGAGTACGGAACAGCAGGTAAATGATTGGGGATCTGGGGACCTACTTTAGAGCAGGCAAGTTCTCCCCTTGGCCAACCTTGTTTCATGATCCAGGACGCAGAAATAAGACAGATTTTTTTAATGCCTGTTTCTGATACCTTAAACATGCTGTTATAATTACCTTATGGAGGGGGCAATATTATCTCGCCTCTCACAACCACGTTTTTTCTGGCTGTTTTTCTGGCGTTTTTTCCGGTGGTTTGTGAAAAAGTAGCTTAGTAAATATGTCTGTTTGTATTTTGATCATGTTAAAAATCAGGATGGTGATCTGTAAAGTGGTGGCGTGTTAAACTGCGGTTTTCAGTTTTTTAACTGGTGGTTTGACCTTGAGTGAATCCTGAGGTTTCAACAAACCGCCCTTTAGTATATCTAGCCATAGCAGGGCCAACTTAACAACATTATAGGCCCCCGGGCAAAGCAGTGCACCGGGGCCCCTAGATATACATATATATATATATATATATATATATATATATATATATATATATATATATAGATGTATACAGATACAGATACAGATGTAGATATATAGAGATAGAGATAGAGAGATGTTCTTGCTCAGTGACCCTTGTAGTTTTTTTTTTCCAGGTTTTTTTTCTTTTGCAGGATTATTTATTCTCATTAAGAGCCCTGCCTATGGGGCCCCCTTGCCCGTGGGGCCCCCGGGCAGCTGCCCATCGTGCCCAATGGAAAAGATGGCACTGAGCCATAGGTCTGATAAGCTCTGAATGCTGTAATGTTTACACTACCTGCTATATGCAGGTAAAGCAGCAGAAAATGTACAAATAATCCCTGCAAAAATAATAATACTGCCTTCTTGCCATCTCAGTTCTGATGATGATTTCGGTTTGCAATGGTGTCTAACCTTTTACATGATGCATAGCTTTTATTTCTTGGATTGGCCCTTATTGTAAGGCTGTAGGTGGTGGAAAATTGGCAGCCATGGCATAATTTGATATTGAATTATTGATATAATTTGCTATATTATAAAGTAAACTTTCCACTTAAATCCCAAGGTGCAGGTAATAAATGTTTTGAATAAATTGCATCTACATGATAGGAGGTCAGTATGCTAAGATCTGTATAGTGTGTCATATAACGGGACTCACACAAAGCACCATAAGCCACAGACAATCAGTACAGTCAAACACTACACTTCGGTCAGTGTGTCTCTCTCACAGAGGCTGATTGAAAAGAGGAAAGTATTTAGTGACAGAGATTTCTCTGGTATAATGCGTAATACTTAGACACTTGTGAAGATGACACATGTAATGGAAACTATGAACAAATAGGAAAATGCCCTTAAATTTGACTTGTTTTGACAGTTTCTATGTAGGTACAAAGATATTCCCTACAAAGGGTGTGATAATTCAACAATCTTTCAACATCAAAGTGAGCTAAAAAAAGATACTTGAACCTTATATGCATATACTTAAAACACACAATTTCAATGGTCATCAAACAATGATATACAATGAAATAGTATTAAATCTAATTGTTTAAAATAAACTGAGAGATCATGAACGCTGAAAACGTACTCTCTGTGATGAGTACTACTATATGGCAATCTTAGTATCTAATGTCCATTCTAGAGAATTGACCACTGGGAATAGACACGTGGTATTCATTGTGAGAGGCTGTGATTACACACTTAAAAGTCTCCTTTATTTGCTCCACTGAATACAATTTCACTCTGGTTTGGAGTACTTTTATGTGTGGACCCCACAGAATTTTACTAATTGATCGTATCCTAATCAGCTACAACCTGCAGTACCTGCATGTACAAATGAAGGACACTTTTAAGTGTATAATCACAACCTCACACAACGAATACCACTTGTTTATCACCAGTGATCATTTCTCTGGAAAGGACACCAAGTTACCAAGATTGCCATATAGTACTCTGGTACAGCATCCAGGATCTCTCTTTTGTTTATTTAACCAATAAGATTTAATATTACTTCATTGTATAATATTGTTTGATGACCACTGAAATTGTTTGTTGTAAGCATATGCATATAAACTTTTCAAGTTTAAGTATTTCCTTGGCTCACTTTGATTATAACAGAAGGTTAAATTATCAAACCCCTCTGTAGGGAATATACACTGAGAGGTTTGTTAGCAAGCATGCGGACTGCAGATCAGCGCTGCTCTTTTAGTATAGTTAAAGATCGTAGATAAACTCCAGAACTTTATTGTTTGAGAGATATTGAGCTCATCCTTAGAGCAATGGCTAGGAACACAGGAGCATTCTTAATTAGGTATGTGTATATCAGCTCTAATCAGAGCGCTGACGGGTTTCTGAATCTTTCATTCAAACATCAGTGTTCTCCGGTATGCATGTCAAATGTCCAGGTGCATTAATAATAATAATGCACAGCACAAAACACTTTCTTTTATGGATTATCTGTCCACAATAAATTCCTCTTGTTAGTAGTCTTTTCATAAAGAACTTCAAAGCCTTGATGCGTTTCTGTGTGATACACACTTTCATCTATTTATATACATAGGTAGGTAATGAAACTATTGGCAAGTACAGAAAACACCTGTGTTTTGAGGCAACCAGTATCTTTGGAAAAAGAGACCCACTATTGCCTCCCTGTATCCCTTTGGCCCATTACACCACCATGGCCTAACTGTGAGGCTACCTATCAAAATTCTAGGACCAAAAACCCCTATAACCGTGTTCACCTTTACCAAACACCCTTCCCTTAGATCGGAGAGTGCTCTCTGGTACTCGATTGCCACCAGGTCTTAATTGTGTATAAGTAGGAGATACTCTAGCACTAGATTTGTATATTGGAGACTTCGGTAATGTATAGGGCACTGGATGATAAACATGAGTACTCACAAAGGTTTTGTGCAGAATCTGTGTGGCAATCTGACAATCTCCACAGCAGGGTCCAAATCCAATAATGATCTAAGCAGGAAACGGTGAGAGTACTCTGGGTCCACAGATGAGATAAGTACAGGCTGTTGTCTAGAGAGTATTCAATAACCAAGACGGGCAGGGAATGGTCTAAAGAGTAGTCAGTATCCAAGGCTGGGGTCAGGGCAGGCAGTGGCCAAAAGAGTAGTCAGTATGTAAGAAATTAGTCAGAACCAAAAAGCTAGACAGAATTTACTAGCAGGCTTATCAAAGGGACAGCGTGGATGAACCTACAATTGGCAAGGAGCTGCTAAGCTCCCTGCAATATAAAGATCAGAAGGCTCCTAGTGAGTCGAGCCTCCTTAGTGGTAATTTGCTGCAGTGCGGTCACATGATCATACTGCACTGCCTGCCCGAATCCTAAGCAGTCCATAGCAACCAAGAGGGAAAAATGGAAAAGGATCACAGCAGACCGTATCTGCATCCACTGCTTCTTACAGTACCCACCTTTTGAGGGAACCTCTAAATTAGGGTTTCTCTGGAAATAATATTTTTACATTTTTCAGAATAAACATTAATAGTGGGAGCTTAGGACTATATCCGTTCCAATGAACCAAGTAAGAAAGGTGACCTTTAAGCCACTTGGAATCAAAAATCTTCACAATTATATACTTGGGTTGACCATCAACTAGAACTGGAGGTGGCCTGGAAGATCCCTTTCCAAACATCTTGACAGGAAAACCAGGTCATGGGAATCCTCAATGAAAATTATATAAATCCAACTAAATAAAACCAGATTTATTTTCTTAAAGATCTTCTAAGGTCCTGTATATTTAGGCCCTAATGTACCCTAGGTTTGCCACAACGTTATATTCCGTATTTAAAAATGAGCATGATGTATGGTGGGCTCCATAGCCAGAACAGAATGGTTGGATAAAAATTCAGCAATTCAGAAACATAATACCTTAAATACTGTTCTAGGATTTAATTGACCAGTTCAGTTTGACCATTAGTCTGTGGACGATATGCAGATAAAAATTAAAGATTGACCCCAAAAATAGAACAGAATGCTCTCCAAAACCTGGAAATGATTTGGGAGCATTTATCACAAACAATATTATCTAGAATCCCATGTAATCTAACTATGCGTTGAACAAAAAATGAAGCCAGAGTCACAGCAAGGGTAATGCAGGAAGGGACACAAAATGAGTCATGTTGCTATATCGAACCACTACTATGCAAACGGTATTAACATCATTAGTTGGTGGTAATTCAGCAATAAAATACATGGCAATATGTATCTAAGGCCTACTAGGTATTGGTCATCTGCTTGCTTATTTCCTGGCATGAGTGCATCTTACTTTATTTAATTGTTTAATAAAAAAAAAAGTTCCCTTTTCGATATGCCATTTTCCTTTCTCTAGTGCTCTCCAAGTATCATATGTATGCATTACTATTAACCTAATACTAGTCTGGAAAATAAGTTGCAATATATGCACAAAGATGACAACAACACCTGACTGGTCTGGACTGTCAATTGTAGAGACAAGTTCTCAGTATACCCTCAAACATGTCAGCTTGCAAAAGTACAAAATTATACTGTATATGATGACTATACACAACTAACAATATATATTTTTCCATTTACAAAATAAAAAAAAATCATATATCTCAGCTTTCTGGGTGGTAAATTAAGGACAAAGAAATAATATACTCAGTTATACCCCGTTCACACTGCCTCAAAAATGGATTTATTGCCGGGGCATGCCCAGACGACTCATAGTGAACGGGTCCAGTTCTAATTCCCGGGTCGGATGACCCGGGAATTAGACCCAGGTCCTTTGCAGGGTTATTCCCAGGTCCGGGTAGCCTCCAGAGAGAATGGTGAAACCCGGGTTTTTCAACCCGGATCTCACCGAAAGTTAAAAAAAAAAAAAAAGGCTGGCCAATCAAAGCTCCTCTTGTGATGTTGCCAGAGAGACCCAGGCAGACCCGTGTTCAGTGTGAACACTGTCTACCTGGGTATTTGCCGGGGTTTCGTTCACTGTCACCCGCCAGTTTTATGAACCCGGGATATTGCCAGGGCGGCAGTGGTATAAAAGTGGTATAACTCAGCTAACTAGAGCTGTTCAACCTTAATAAGGCCCATTGTCCTTGCTTGAGGCCTGAACAGCAGTAGTGATTAAATTCTATAAATTCTATACCAAAGTCCAGGATGATTAGTTTATAATATAAAGAGCTAGATTTCCTGATCTGAATACAATGGGCCAATAAGCTAAATGTAAACATACTATAAATATTAGAACTAAGATCTTATCAGGAGGATATTTGAAGACAAACTGACAGGAAAGGTCCAGCAACACATTCTACATTCTACAGAGCACAAGCATCTACAAAATAAATGCATGGGAATAAAAAAAATATACCCAAGTTCCCTTATATTGTACCTGTGTACACAATATGACATATACATTTTTTACCATAAGTAATAATATATAACAGAGATGGGTGCTCCAGCTTATATATCAATTTAAAATTGTTTTCGTTTAAAACACTATTAATCTCTTCGTTGCTATGAAAAATATGAATTAATCAAAATATTCACTTTGATAGTAATATTGAGGTCTTGATCAGACCCAGAAAGTCTTCCTCACGTTTCAATGTTTCCTCCTTAGGCATGGACCTATGTAGTCTTTTCAGAAATCCAGGCCTGGTTCTTGCTCAGCCCTGTCTCTCCTACATAGCCAGAGCTAATGTCCCATTTCTGGTTTATGACCAAAAATGAAAGCAGTATGAGGGTCAACATAAATGTTACTCTACAGCTATGCCCAGTAACAAGCTGCTTATTTCTGAACACAGTGACAACTGCTGACAATGTTCTCACCTCTTCCCTGGTGGCTTGCTGCACATGCCCTGCAGAACCTGCTCCTGGTTTCTCCATATCTTGATTTTAACTAATAGAAAGAACAGCACTGTATGAGGAGAAAAAAAAAGAATGGAGGAAACAGGAAAGAGACATTGGCAATGCAACAAATTATGTAAACATGAAGTGTCAACACTGAATAGCACATGATTACCAAACCCTGAGTAGGGCTAGTCTTATAAATCATATGTTCACTTTGTTCTGTGCATGGAAGGAGCTATAAAAGGGTATATGTTAAACTGCTGTATTTGCATAAACACTAATGAAAAACCCTGAAGTAAGGCAGGGCCCTCTTAACAACATTTTGGGCCCCCGGGCAAAGCAGTGCACCGGGGCCCCTATATATACATATACATATAAAAAAAAAAAGTGACTATATATATGGGCCCTGCTGCCCAGGGGGGCCCGTCGGAAGAAAATACTTACCTTGCGGTCAGCAGCCGATCTGGCTCCCTCCCTGGTCTCCTCCTCCGTCGCGCTCCGCAATGGATGTCGGGCGGGCGTTATGACGTCACGCCCGACATGCACTGCGAGCGCCGCACGGAGGAGGAAACCAGGGAGGGAGCTGGATCGCCAGCTGACCGCAAGGTTAGTATTTTCTTCTTTTTTTTCAGGTTTTTTTTTGTGCTGTCTCCGATGGGCCCCCCTGGGCTGCAGGGCCCCCAGGCACCTGCCCATTGTGCCCAATGGGAAAGACGGCCCTGATGTAAGGCTAGGTACACACTGGAGAATTTTCTGACCAATCTGTTTTCTACAACGATTGTACCTACGACTGAAGGTCCAACCGGTCAGGCCTTCACTAGACACGATTTACCTTCAGATCTGTGCTCTTCATCTGGTCCTATAGTCGATTAGAGAACGACAGCACAAAATGCTTTCATCCATTCATTCCTGTCACACTGATTAACAGCTTTGTTATAGCTGTCCACATGTTATAACAATTGTTAGCTTCTGCTACTTTGAAACAAAATATTCAGTTTCAGAACAAAGAAATTACTAATTCCGTCTATAGCACTCTCTACATTTAGTTACCAGGACATGTTTATTGCCGGCATCGGCTGAAAAAAACATGACTCTGTAAACTCTATGGAGACCGTGAGCATGAGTGCATGCACACAGCAGGATCAAAAGGTATTGGAACGAGATTAGTAAACAGTACGACCAACTAAATGAAACAACAATCGGCACTTTGGAATGACTGTCGTTCAGCGTGTATGTATAGACAATAACGCCATAAGTGGCCAAGCGGTCGTTTTTCGGTTGATTGGCCCTATTATTGGCTGAAAAACCTTCAGTGTGTACCTAGCCTAACAAAGAACTAAAAGCTTGACCACATATTGGAAAAGGGCATAATTGGCTCCCATATATCTCGGTTTTCCTAGGACTATCCACTTTGTTCCACCTAATATATTTACATAACAAAATGCTTATTTTCACAACATTCAGGCACGCAGTAAACCCAAATTAATTTGATAAGTGGTACTGAATTTATTTCACTGTTTAAACTTATTCAGAATCTAAAAGGAAGTATGTGGTGGATTTTATGGCCTTTACATACAGGTTATATATATAAATTATATAGGCCTCATGTATTTTCGTTATGGGAACCATATACATATTTAGTGTCAAAAAGTAATGCTAGTCACAAATTAGCAGATCCAGTCATTCAACCTGATCATCAAACAATTGGATGAATTATCAGTTTGATCACACACTTGGTGGATGCAATTGCCCAGATTTCGGAAGTCATCTGACTCATACAGATTCCTATGTAGTGCATATGGCATACTTGCCAACTCTCCCGGAATGTCCGGGAGACTCCCGGGTTCAGGGTGGGTCTCCTGGACTCCCAGGAGTGTATGGCAAACTCCCACATCTGCCCACTTCCTAGCGATTCTCCGGGAATCGTGGCATTTGGCCCTGCCCCCCACTGTAAAATGATGCGTTTGCGTCATTTTTGTCACGGGGCGAGTCCAAAATTTTCGGGTCCCCGCTCCCCACATGCCCACCTCCCCCCCGGCAGCTCCCAGACGCCAACTACAAGAAGTTGGCAAGTATGGCATATGGCTAATGGTTATTTATGAAAAATGACTGTTTACATATTAGGAGCCACAAAAGTGTCCACAGGCGATGAGCAGTTAATTTATAATGAGTAACTTCAATCTACCTCCTGTGTATCACAAATTTCTAACAGCAAAACCAGCCAAACACCTCAGCCTTTATGTGGGTCACTTTACTAGGAGCTAGAGACATCACTGAGCCATGAGGCACAAAATGCCTCCGTGATGTATGTCACTAGTGAGGTATGGGGCTCCTTGTGCCTCATCCCTCAGCAATGTCACTAATTAGCAGTGAAATCAGGGTTCAGCAAACTGAACCCTGAATTCAGTATACAATTTTTTCTATATAGTATATAGTATTTTCTAGTAAACACACATTATGTCATACACCAGAGACTAGTAACCTGTATATCTCCAGCTCGTCAAAACTACAAGTATTTGCATGCCATGCCAGCCTATGTACTTCCATTAGACCTTCAGAGCATA
This sequence comes from Mixophyes fleayi, assembly GCF_038048845.1. Taxonomy (NCBI): domain Eukaryota; kingdom Metazoa; phylum Chordata; class Amphibia; order Anura; family Limnodynastidae; genus Mixophyes; species Mixophyes fleayi. The sequence goes on from NC_134405.1 coordinate 202,985,512, forward strand.
CCTAGATACTGACAGGACTCCCATCATTTCATACAGTCTGACATTTCAAATAGCCAAAGAGGGACACTTAAGCCTTGATATTTTTTCTTTTGTTCACAAACATCTGTACATGGCAGACTTCAAATGCAAATCACCATCAAACACAATTTATTATCAGCAAAAACAAAGGATAGGGGAATGTTAGACCTTTTAAAGCCAGACAAACGTTTGTTAGCTAATTTTTATCCAGACATGTCTATAGGACAAAACCAAAAAAAGGAAAGTGTTACAAGGATTTGAGTAGAAAAAAAGTTACATATTTCTGAATGAAAGAACTGGTACAAATATGTGCCGTAAATTGTGGTCAGTCTATATTTGCGATCCTTGTTTGCCAAATGTGTAAAATAGCTATATAAACCTATTTCCTTATAATACAGATACATTTGGGTGTATATTTACTAAACTGCGGATTTGAAAAAAATGGAGATGTTGCCTATAGCAACCAACCAGATTATAGCTGTCATTTTGTAGAATGCACTAAATAAATGAAAGCTAGAATCAGATTGGCTGCTATAGGCAACATCTCCACTTTTTCAAACATGCAGTTTAGTAAATATACCCCTTGGAGTCTGTGTATAAAAATAAGCATTGCATGTTACAGATTAGTGGCAAACATTGGCACAGAACATAGGTTCTTACAATACACACCACTACGCTGTCACATTTCCCACACACTACTAAAAACTGCCTCCAAATCCTACACGCTAGTCCTCTGATATTTTCACTCAGATTCAGATGTTCTGTGTCTTGATGACTATAAAAAGCAAAAATGCATACTGAAACACCAGTGCCCAATGCAGCTATTTTATTGAATGCACCGGAAAGACACCTAAAAATAGTGGAATTTTAAAAGCTGCTCCAGAAAATATGTCATTCTGCAGAATAGCAAAGCGAAACCAAAACTTGAAGATTCTTTTGCTGTAACTATGCTCATCATGAAATTTATATTTTCACATTTAAATATTTACAGGTACGTGTACTTAGAAGACAACAAAGAGGCAAGTGCAGGATGTCAGATGAAATTCTTACTGAATATTTCTTATTTTCTGGGTTTATGAGTCGATATTTATTGAAAATGAGTATTTTAATTTTAAAAAAAATATTATCAGCATTATCACATTCAGTAAACATAACATGAAGAGCACTGTAGCAACTATGCTATCCATGAAGGAGCAGTGCTTAGGAGGTAAGTAATAAATCTAAAGCTTCTTTTAAAGCATCTGTCACACAAAACCTTTAAAGATAAAAAAAAACCTCTGGCAGTGAAAACATATGATACATACCTACAGTGCAGTCTAATGAAGAAATGCACTACCAAAATCTCTTGCCTTTATTTAACACTATCACACACCCATTCTTCCTCCCTTGAATTACAATATGTTACTCCTCCCCCAACACTGTAATGTGCCTCTCCTACTCCTGGAGCCAAAAACAGGAACCAACCCAAATAATAAGGAACTGCAAACATAAATTTATAGATATAAGCAGCACAGTAATTGCTCTAGACTATGGGAATTGCATTATTACACCACACAATTACACAATGATCTATTACTGTAAATGCATTAACACATATAGCAGTTATAAACATTTTATAATAGTTTCCATGAGCATTTAACTGCTGCTGCCCAGATGCATTAAAGCACAAGGGGGCACATTTATCAAGACTGGCAAAATATGAAAAATAGTTTTAAATCCTTATCGCATTGATAAGGATTGAACTATTTCTCATATTTATTAAAAAAACTTCAGAAAAACTGCTGTTCCTGTGAAGTGGAAAACATACTTACCACTCCATCTTTGTTCCCGAAGCAGCATGCGATGAACGGGGATCCTCTTCTGACACCAGTGCGCATGCGCCGAGTGAAACCCTCTTCGGAGCTGTTGGGGTATCGGGGTTCACCGATACTTCTATCAAGCACCTTCAATGTCAGTCAGATCTTTCTTTGTTTTCAGTCGACTGGTGAACAGAAAATACTCAACACCTGTATGATATAATGCTGAGCAGCTTTATTCTGTTCCAATTTGAGACCACTTCAGCGCTTATTTTTATACATGTAAGTCTAGGGGTATAGATTCTGAACAACCAATTATAAGACAGTAAAATAATGAGAGAAAATCAATTAACAATATATAGTTCAGTTTTACATCAAAGATCAAACAACTCTTTCTTCTTTGTGTGTTATCTCTTTCCAGGCTTTTCGCCAATATCCTTGTGCTGCCCCCATCTTTGAGTCCTTGGGTTTTATCTTATCAAGAACGTTGCTACATGTTCTTGGAATCTTTCGTTGATGGGAACATGGCGCTGCGTGGCCAACCTTGAATAATTTGTCTTTTTAAACTAAAAATAATATCTGCTTAATTTCCCTTAAAGTCATAGCATCACATATTAGCATCTAAAGCTTAGCACATGATAGATATTAAATCAATAATCATACAATTGCACTCTAACATTCCCCTCTTTGATTAAATATCAACTATTAACCTCTACCTATCAGTCATGGCGATACTCAGCAGAAGACAGTTAGTACCTACATTTAAACATATGGTATCATAAGGACCCCATATGATTAGAACAAGAATTCATTAAGCACATATCTCTGGTACTTTATCACCATAACTTTTCTTTCCCTACTTAATGTTTTATCTCGGTGCATAGAGGGGAATACTTTGCTGATATCTATTCAAAAGCTTTCTTGTATTACATGTTAAGTAGCAGTTCCATATAATCATTATAGTTAGTACAAGAAGAATTAGTATCAATGGATGAATCAAGATATTCATTGCTTTCTATATGGAATAAGATTCATTAACAAATATGTTCCACTAATGAATAGGACATCAATTTTCATTCTGGTTTCTCGATGGTCACTGTCAATCTCTTGTTGCAGACTGTGCAGGTTTTTGGTTTGATTGTTGACCATTGTTCATAATGTTCACTGTTTGTCTCAGACATTAAACTTGTAGAAATTTCTGTGATCATTACTGGTTCTGGAAGCTCATTATTTTTCCTGCAGGAACAACAATCAAGTGTCAGTGATTTCTTAATCAGCCATATAACAATTTTCTCTACCACATATACAATGAGCTGGATTGCCAAACCCTTTGCTACTAATGGCAATATTTCCAATATTCAAAATGAATCATTGCTGACAACTTTGCCAATGAGGTTATGTATTCACAAAGGCATTTTCAAAGTTTATTCTCCTATGAGTGCAAATTGTTGAGCACTCCTTCCCCTTCTGTTTCTCACAGTGACATAGGCAATTTGTCACTTATCTGTCTGTCCTACTGTCTGTCCTACTTCAGGCACAAATATTCTGGTAAGACATATCAATACCATAAGACAGTCATTTCTATTTATCAGAGCAAGACTCCCCTGATTTGAAGACTTTGCAGTGTGATGCGTGAATCCAGGTGTCTTTTTCCTGTACTTTCACTGCCATGGGAGTCATCAACAGGACTTGATAAGGACCCTTATATCTGGGTTCAAGACATCTCCTGATGTGCTTTCTTATGACCACCCAGTCACCAGATAGCAGTTTATGGGTACCTGTATCAAAATTAGGGTCTGGAATGAAGGAGAACATTTGACCATGTATTTCAGTTAGTTGTTTCTGTAATAAAGCAACATAGTTCAACAAATCACCACGTACATGCTGTAGTTGCTATGGAAAATAACAGCCTGTTCTGTGTGCTGTGCCAAACAGTATCTTATTTGGTGCTAAACCTGTGTCTCTTCATAAGTGTAGTTCTAATGTTAAACAGAACTATTGGTAAATATTCTAACCAAGTCTTTTTGGTTTCTTGCATCATTTTCTGTAGTTTTAATATAATGTCACTATTAAGCCTTTCTACCCTCCCACCTGCTGGTGGCCTATAAGGAGTGTGAAAAGCTTGTGATACTCCCAAGTTCTTCATTACATGCTTCATTATCTCTTCTGTAAAGGTTGTACCTCTATCTGATTCAATAACTTCAGGTATGCCATATCTATAGATGACTTCTGAGATTAATTTCTTTGCTGTATTTTTAGCAGTAGCTTTTCCTTCTAACACATACTCGTAGGTACCACATTTAGGAAGTTGTATATAGTCGATCTGAAGTCTCTGAAAGGGATAGAAAGCCTTTGGGGTCTTTACTCTTTGCCCTAAATTGTGTATTCCACATATCCAGCAAGCTGCCACACAGTTTGTGTCCGCACAGTTAAATCCAGGGGCAATCCAATTTTTCCATACCCTATTAGTCATTGCCTCTTTGGAATGATGTACTTGTCCATGTGCAATCTGAGTCATTACTGGGTATAAGGCTCTTGGTAGGCACCATTTATTTTCTTTTGACCATATTCCTTGCTCATCAAGCTGTGCACCTTCTTTTTCCCACTTATTCTTTTCTTCCTTTGTTGCTTGTTTCTGAAAGTCTTTAAGGCTTTGTAGGTCTGGGAATTGAAATTTGTCTGTGTCACCTTCTGTTGAGTCTACAAGAAATGTAGTATTCTTTGGTTGGAGGACTGCCTTTTTTGCTGCTTGATCTGCAAAGTTATTTCCTCTTGCTTCTGGAGTTTGTTCTCTAGTGTGAGCTTGAACCTTTATAATTCCCACTTGTTTAGGGAGTTCCAATGCTCTAAACAGTTCATTAATCAAGTTTGCATGTTTGATGGGTTTTCCATTTGATCCTTGGAAATCTCTGCTTTTCCAAATGGGACCGAAGTCATGCGCCACTCCCCAGGCATAACGTGAATCTGTATATATATTGGCTTTTTGTCCTTCTGCATATACACCAGCTTTAGTTAGAGCTATCAATTCTGCTTCTTGTGCTGATGCTCCATTAGACAGTGTTCCTGAGTCAAGCACCTCTTCCTCAGTTGTGATGGCATAACCTGTATATGGAACTCCATCCACATAGTATCTAGATCCATCTACATAAAGAGTTAGGGTTGCATCTGAGAGTGGTGTGTCAGTAACATTATGCAAAGCTCAAGTTTCTAATTTCATAAGTTCCAAACAATCATGTGAAAATTTTTGTGTGTGTATTTCTTCAGTTTCTTCTTCAGACACTTCACTCAGGTCCTCATATCCCCTGTCTGATGATTCATCTTCTTTGCGACTCCCCTTACTCCTCTCTTCTGAATCATCAATGGGGAGCAGGGTTACTGGATTGAGGACTGTGCAATTGGTAATTGTTACATGTGAGGCGCTGAGCAAGGCTACCTGATATTTAGTTAGTCTAGCTGCAGACAAATGTCTTGTTTTTGCTTGATTAAGAATTTCTGTGACTGCATGTGGAACTTGAATAATAAGTGCATGGTCCAATACCATATCTGCTACCTTTTCTTTCAGTATTGCTGCTGCTACTGCTTGTATACATGATGGAGAACCTCTTATAACTGGATCGAGTTGTGCAGAATAATAGGCCAGTGGCCTTTGCTTCATTCCATGTTTCTGTGTGAGGACTCCAAGAGCATGTCCTGACTGCTCATGGCAGAACAATGTGAAAGGCTTCAGATAGTCTGGTAGTCCAAGTGCTGGTGCAGTAGAGATAGCATGTTTCAGGGCTTGCACTGCATTCTCTATTTCAGTTATATTGAGTGGTTCTGTTCCCTGTTGTTTCCTCAAGCATTCATACAGTGGTTGCATAAGAATTGAAGCTGAGGGAATCCACTCTCTGCAATATCTGAGGAGTCCCAAAAAGGCTCTGATTTCTTTGACTGTTTTTGGTGTCTTCATGTCTCGTATAACTTTAACTCTTTCAGTTGTAAGATGTCTGGTTCCTGCAGAGATACAATGTGCTAAGAATATTACTTTTTCCTGTACTAGTTGCAACTTGCTTTGTGATATTCTGCAGTCTTGTTCGGCCAGAAAACAAAGTAATGACAGTGTTTCTGCTTTGCATTCTTCTTCAGCTTCCGCAGCCACCATGAGATCATCTACATATTGAATAAGTTGAGTAGTTGGATTGATAGGCCTCCATCCTTGGAGAATTAGTGCCATTGCTTCTGAAAATTCTGATAGGCTTGTGGCTCCTCCTTGAGAGAGTCTTGTCCAACAATATTGGTTTCCATCATGGGTGAAGGCTAGAAGGAGTTGACTATCTTCTGTGATTGGGACTGAGAAGAAAGCATTTGCCAAGTCAATTACTGAAAACCATTTTGCATTTGGCGGTATCTGATTAAGCAAAGTGTGGGGGTTGGGTACAATGGGAGTGTTGATCAGAAGTCTTTTGTTGACCTCTCTTAGGTCATAAACCATCCAGTATTGCACCCCCTTGTCCAACATCTTGTTTCTTTACTGGGAATAGGGTTGTAGAATAAGGAGAGCGACATTTTCTTAACACCCCTATTTGTAGATATTCTTGTATTTGTTCTGATATCGCTTTGGTTTGAGCTGCAGCAAGTGGGTACTGTTTAATTGAGACAGGATGTGTTCCTGGCTTTAGTGTCAGTTTTACAGGATTTACTTTAAGTGTGCCCACATCGTGTTTTCCTTTGGACCATAACTTGTCTGGTACTATGTTCAGCCAATCTGGTAGATTAACAGTCTTATCCTTGTGACATGTGCTCATCTGCTCCAGCATGTAGATTGCTGCTGTAAGCTCTTCTTGGACTGGAGATGGGAGTTGACTTGTGAGTTTTACTCCAGTTGGGGTGTATTTGATACTGACTTGTATCTTTGAAAGTACATCTGCTCCCAACAGATTATAGGGACAAGATGAGGAACTGAGAAATTGTATTGGTACTTCAATTGTCTCTTCACCTACTAAAAGTGTAACTGGTTTACTTTCTGTTAGTTTTACTTCTTTTCCTGCTAGGCCTGTAACAGGTAAATAAATTTCTGTTAATAGTTGTTGAGGTACCTCCTGTTTTCTTAATACAGTGTGGCTTGCTCCAGTATCAATTAGACACTCACGTTCTTGACCATTGGGTAATATGATATTCATTAGGCCTTTAGTTAAGTCATCTTTCAGAGTTTGGTTATATGTGAGCCGGAGGTACGTTGGAGTGCCAATTTCCTATGCCAGTTGTTGGTCTGTAGCTTGTTGATTTCTTCTTTCCAGCCATTTCTTATGCTTAATGCAATCTCTTTTCATGTGCCCTCTCTGTTTGCAAAAGAAACAAACGCCTTGCTTTTTCATTTCTTCCAGAGTCATGTTTTCTTTTTCCTTTATTTGTTGCTTTGGTGCACCTCTTGTGTCTGTACGAACCTTCCAGTCTTGATTCTCTTGGACCACATGAATGGTAATTTTCTGAGTTTGAGATTTGTCTTTGGCTTTCCTTTGCTTCTCCTTTTCCCGGTCTTCTATATCTTCCAGAACTTGGAGCATGTATTGCATTTCCATTGTTACTGCTTCTGGTCTTATAAGGAACAATTGTTGACGATATATTTCAGAAAGGCCATTGAGGAATCTGGTCTTAAACAGTCTGCGATGTTGGGCATTATCTTGAGTGAAGCCTTCAACTTCGTGTACTTGAGTAGCTCTGTCACAATCTGGCAAAGCCAGTGCTGGTGCTGAAGTTGCTTTAGCTTAAAATTGGTTAAACATTTGGTTTTGCTCAGCAGAGAGTGTAAATGTCTTACTATCACCCAGAAATGCTAATGCAAAAACACAGATAATAGCTCATAAAGTCTTAAATCATTTTCATTTCCGTACAAATATTGAATTCCCATCAATACATTACCATACCCACGATACAAAGAAGGACTTGCAGTATACTACTATTATAGCACAGTAAATAATTGCAGTGAATGCGTTTACAACACTGATTGACTCAAAATTCTTATGAGGATAAAAATAAAAACCTTTTGCTTTCTGCACATACAGAAAAACCATCTGGTTCATGCATTTGCTATGCGAATAGCACATAAACTCTAATATCTCTTTCCAAAACAAGGTAATCATTACTCAGCAGAGTCTACGGTTTTTAAATTCTTGATTAGTTTCTACTTATGTTTGTTGTAGCTGTGGATCAAAACATTGCAAACTTCTATTCATTGGAAGTTGGATAAATTCAATCTGGATTGAAAGGGTGCTTTGTAGCTGGAGAGCTTCTGTGAAGAAAAAAACTTTTGCATAGAGATTAACATTTATTCACTAGGAATTACAGTAACTGTTATTAATTCACATTGAACTGCTGCTAATACGACACTTGTTTAAAAGTTTCTCTTTGTAGCTTAACTGTGACGCTATGCGTTCCATGCAATGAAAAACTGATTTCCTCAAAGGGGCAGTCCCTAATCTCACAAACAGGGAATGTCAAAGTGACGAGACCTGGGCGAGTGTTCAAAGCCACTCCTTTCTCATCATCTCTTTGTAAACCAAATATTCACACATATTTCCAGATTCTGTGATTTCCATGTTTAAAGTACAAATATTTATTCACAATTCTCGCTCACAGACGACATTTTATCTCGTAACATTTCTTTATGGGCATAACAAACCCTCCTTATTTCTGAGAACATTCATCAGCACCATTTTCACACAGATAAAAACAGCTTGTAATATATATCTTCATGTAAAGGCTCATTCCCACAATTCTCAACTTCATTAAAGAGAAAGCTATTTTTCTTAAATTTCAGAAACAAAATTATTTTGTTCAAATACAGAAACGGCTTGTTGGACCCCAGCCAACTTGTCCGTCCACTGAATCGTGTAATGACGGACCAAAACATTTCAACACTTGTTATGCATCTCTTTAAAAGCTTAGAATTAAGCAGGCAGGCATTATATTATTTACAAATGTACAACTTCTTTAACCTTGAAACATGTCTTTTGTAAAAAAAAGCAAAAAACAGACAAGACAGACAAACACAGATCTCCCTCACACGAAGTAAGACGGAGACAAAACTCACATACAGAGAAAGAAAAATCAGCTGATACCTTCCAGCCTACTGCTGTGGAACTACAAGTCCCAGCATTAGACTAAATACAAGTTAGCCTCAACATGTTATTATCACTCAGCACTCCGGACATATTTTATCAGCATTACATACATTGTCAGATAACAAAAAACAGAGTGCTTCTTATCTCAACACACTGAAATCTTTTACACAGAATAAGGGAGGGGCACATCTCACTCATTCAGCTGCGCAGGATCAAACATACATTTAGCATATCCACACATTGACCTGATCTTCATAGCCAAGCCTTTTTATCCATTCTTTATTATTCAAATAAAACCCATACCATTTCTGTAAGTCTAATGTCCCTTCTGGGGGAAATCCTGCTCTCTTGAGTACTTTATGAATTCTTTTAAGAGCTTTACTACCTTCTCTCTTTTTCATTATATCCATAGGCTTGCCTATAGTAGGCATCTTACTGTTCTGTGCCCCCATTTACTGGGTTACTGGTCACAGTACTGTCAGTATCTGGGATACAATGTCTTATAAGTGGGATAAGGCAATACAATTTTCCCCTTTGTACAGACTATAAGTATCTTTAATCCTTTACCTCCTAGTCTGCCCTAGGAACACCAGATGTAAGGTTTATTGGCTGTAGATTAAAAGGCTGGCATTTATGGCTGATCCGATTCTTCCCCTCAAATCAGTGTATGGGCATATAGGTTTATAATCTGGTAACATATGATTTTGTGGCCAGTATGTAGTATTTCTTCATTCAAATGCACCCTAACGTAAAATATAGTTCTTTTTCATTACTTACAAAACCGTAATATGCATTTGTAGTTGTAACACCCTTTAGTCTAGGTCCCTTGCAACCTGAATATTTTCTCAGAACAATGCAGCAGGTACAATTCTTACATTCAACTCTCTTATTATCTTCTAACTCAAATTGTCTACATCCATCATAATCTACAGTATCCATACATTTATCATTTCATTATCCTTTCCTCTGACTGAACATTGGGTTCATGAAATACCCTCTAATCACCTCAACTGACTTTCCTTAGATATACAAAGAAATACTGAACAGAGTAAGATGGTAGAAATCTACACTTTGTCTTACTCACCGGATTTAGTTCAGCAGTTCTCTGGACATCAATGGAGTGTGGCGTCAGGTGTGGAGATATTGGAGCATCCCGGATCTAGCCCCCAGAAATGTTTGGGGTATCGGGGTTCACCGATACTTCTATCAAGCACCTTCAATGTCAGTCAGATCTTTCTTTGTTTTCAGTCGACTGGTGAACAGAAAATACTCAACACCTGTATGATATAATGCTGAGCAGCTTTATTCTGTTCCAATTTGAGACCACTTCAGCGCTTATTTTTATACATGTAAGTCTAGGGGTATAGATTCTGAACAACCAATTATAAGACAGTAAAATAATGAGAGAAAATCAATTAACAATATATAGTTCAGTTTTACATCAAAGATCAAACAACTCTTTCTTCTTTGTGTGTTATCTCTTTCCAGGCTTTTCGCCAATATCCTTGTGCTGCCCCCATCTTTGAGTCCTTGGGTTTTATCTTATCAAGAACGTTGCTACATGTTCTTGGAATCTTTCGTTGATGGGAACATGGCGCTGCGTGGCCAACCTTGAATAATTTGTCTTTTTAAACTAAAAATAATATCTGCTTAATTTCCCTTAAAGTCATAGCATCACATATTAGCATCTAAAGCTTAGCACATGATAGATATTAAATCAATAATCATACAATTGCACTCTAACAGAGCAGAGCTGACAGCACTGAAACTTTTCATTTATGATAACGTACTGCAGCTTCAGCTCACGTACATTAACATGTTTGAAAAGTAAATTTCATTTATTGTTAAATAGCGTTACTGAGCACTCCCCATACACTGTTATGGGGAGTGCTCAGTTAAACGATAGGAGATGCAACAATCCTAAAGAGCAATTTAGTGTTTAATCCCTGAAAACTGTTGTTTTCTGGGATTTTACAGGGGGAAAACCTTTGATAAATAGGCCCCAAGGAGAGGTATGTATGACTTCATGAGGCCATTTGCGCCATCCATTGGGCGGAACAAAGAATATGATGAAGCTAATTGTGTCATTGCGTTGCTTTGAGAGGTACGAAGGAATGACAGCTCCAGTCTCCTAAAGGAATGCCAACTGACTATAATGATGGCAAAGTGAACTTTCATGCATAGATTAAAACATCTTACACTTATGTATTATGTCTTCCACACACTTATTGCTAGGATGCTTGGTCATGTTTTACATGTGGAATTACATGTAATGATGGCTGACTACTATGGAATGACAGCTGTTTTACATCCCACGTCAATGCAGAAATGTAAATAAAACTAATGCTGTTGCATGGTAAACAACCTATTTCTCTCAGATCCCCTAATCCACACAATAAATCCTGTGAATATGCGCTCCCCGATTCAAGTACCTGTTACAGATGTTATGCTTATGTCTGGCCCCGCCCTGAGGTGCAATATTATTGGTTAATATTGCCAGGCTTTACCTTGGACCTGGATGTATTTGTGTTCTGTTCCTGTTTTAACAAAGCTACAATTACCTAGCAGATTGTGTGTCAGTCCTTATTGCTTGCATCAGAAACAGTACCCCACTACACAGGTGTCATATTGTGGAATGACTGCTGATTACTATGGAATGACAGCTGTTTTATACGCCATGTTAATGCAGAAATGTCAGTAAAATTTGCATTTATATCATAGAGACACCCATATTTCTCCCAGATCCCCTTTTACAAACACTAAGGGCTAAATTTACTAAGAATCGGATTTGGTGGCGGTTTTAAACCGCCACCCATCGCTGGCGGTTTATTGATCCAAAACGTCCAAACCGCTGCATTTACTATAGGGCGGTTTGAGGCTTCTATTTAAAATGGCTGGCAATGGATGGTGGTTTGAAAAAGCTAAACCGCCGACGGTTTGGATGAAACCGCCATTCAAAAGACAGCACAGGACAGTTTTAATACCTGCTTCAGAATGGCTGGATAGGTTAATATGCTTCAACCTCGTGATGAAAACGAAGGAATACCACCTTAATTCTTGTGACTTTTTACACCATCTGCCCCAAAGGTATATGCTTACAAGATGTTGGCTTTAATAAAGCATCTCTAGTAATCCTTCCTGTGTACCGCTTTCAAGTTCCTCCACAGAGTATTAGCATGATATGCCAGAAAAAAAGAAAAAAAAACCAATCTGGTGCATTATCATAAAACACCATTTAATAAAAATGTATTATCTCCAAACAGAGACCTGTACATATAAAACATGACATCAAGGATATCCCAAAATGGTAATGTGTATACTCATACCAGATAGATTCAGGATATTCGCATGAAAATTTCCTCCACGATATCAGTTCAAAAATGTAACGAAATCCCGCTTACACTTATCCTTCCAACGCGTTTAGAATATAAAAAAAAATAAATATAAAAAATAACAGACACAATTATAAAATATAACTTTATTGAATATCGCTAAAATAATTGAAAATGCAAAATATTAAAGATTAAAAAAAGTAAACTCTGGGCAATAGTCACTCCTTGTATATTTTGTTGTGAGCTTCAATTTAATCATATGTATTTTGTTGGGACTGATTCATTTTCCACATTTAATATCAACCTTGCATTTTCTTTGTTATCTGCCCGTCTCAAGGCCAGTATTCCATTGGTAAGTGTAAATTATTAATGATGAGAAATACATACCAATGCAGTTCTCAAACAGGGGCACGATGGGCAGGTGCCCGTGGGCCCAGGGGGAAAGGGGGCCCAAGGCAGGACTGCTGTAAAAAAAAAAATCCTATAAAAAAAACCAACCAAAAAAAAAACCCATTACTTTTTGTGGTCACCTGACCATTCAGATCAGGTGGTCAGGTGGCGATCCGGCTCCCTCCCTGGTCCCCTCTTCCGTGCTGTGCTCGCAGTGAATGTCGGACGTGACATCATGCCCGACATTGACTGGATCTGTCATTGCCATATATGTTACAGCTCTGTCACTGAAAGCTAATTGAAGTGCCACATCGCCATTGCTATGTCATCTCTGCCTTTAGCAGTCGTGTTTTTCCACCTTGAGGAACTTTTAACTTGGCCAGAAACGTTACAATCCGATCATGAGGGTGACAATAGATCCAATGCAATCAAGTGTAGATGTCCAGAGCGCAGAACAGAGACTCAGCGAGGAAAAAAGAAGAGAAGGGCATCGTACTTGGAGAACAAGGCGATGGAAAGGTAAGTTAAGGGGGGCCCTATATATTCACATATATATATATATATGTACAAAAAAGTGATATATATATATATATATATATATATATATATATATATTTATAAAATCACTTTTTTTTACATATATACAAAATCACTTATTTGTCTTACACACACACTAATATATACATATATATATATATTTTTATATATATATATATATATATATATATACATATATATATATATATATATATTTATATATATATATATATGTACACAGTAGGATATAGATGGTAAAGGGCGGCGCGGCAGTTAACTGCGTCGTAGGCAGCAGATACCGACGAGAGGAGCCGATAGTCACCGTGAGACCGGATAAGTTTGGTGTCGCGGTTGTTTTAGAACATACATTTTATCCATCGTTAAGGAGAATTGGTTGCAGATCATACTCCGGGATTTCTAAGGAGCTACTATACAGATAAGCGGTTTGATTTTATATATCTGGTACGCACACCACTTCTATATATTCTGCACGATCAACTTTTGAATATATTTATCCTGTACTACAGTGATTTTTAGTTACCTGCGGTGCAGATACAGACACCGTTCTGTTCTAACTCCTCTGGACTATTTCTGCGTATATTTGTGCTTATATGTTTATATACACTGTATACACCTGAAGGCGCCGCCCTTTACCATCTATATCCTACTATGTTATCGGACTAACCATCCGCTTTTAAGGTTGGCTGCCACACGCACATTGTGGAGGTGTTGCTTTTACTATTCATCTATTTATTTATTTATTGCCTTATACACGCATATGCAATTCTGTATTTGTGTTATCTTCCATATATTGGGTAAGCGCCATCTGTAGATATCTTGTTTGTTCTCTCTACTATATATATATACACATATATATTTATATATAGGGGCCCTGGTGCACTGCTTTGCCTGGGGGCCCATAATATTGTCAAGATGGCCCTGAACAGGGGATATATATGTGGAACTTGCTGTTAGTGCACAAATGTGATAAATATTTCATACATTCTTTCCATGCCATTGCATAATAAGTAATTAAATAGTTTAAGGAACTGGTTGCCTCTAAGATGCAGCACAAGCGAAACATTCGTTAGAGGAGTTAGCTAGAGAAAGCTACCAAACAGGTTGTTACAGTCACAATGGGAATAGCTAGTCAGCCTGATCTTTCCTTTATAAAGCGTTTGGACTTATCTAGTTCATTCAGTTATTGATTCACATAGTTACACACTCAGCAGAGTAAGAGTGCCTCTCATGAGTAGTGTTTCTTTCTTTCTTTTAGCAATTTCAAATATAGTACTGAGGGAGCACCCTACAGAACCACAAAAATAGATTAACAGTAAAATGGAATGTTGATATTAGATCCTTGCATGTAGCAAGATCTATTATCTGTGGATAATAAAGTTTTATGACTTTTTAGTGCGGAGAATATTTTGAAGGTGAATGATACCAATTTCGGCAGTGACAACAGAGAATCATACAATTGTTTGGTGATTATTTTCCTGGGCATGCACTTTCTGCACATGTGGACTGCTGACTGCTATCCTTGTTAATGAGTGATGCTAAGTACTTGACCAGTGGTCTTTCGTCTACCTTTACAGCCATGTTAATTGTAATCAGTTCGATGTGCATGTTACTGTATCAGTACTTGCATAATTTTCTCTTACAGCTGCACTGTTTATGCTGAACTACACTTTTCTCTATTCATCTTCTAACGTGCTGACTTTCTATGTATTTCTATGCATTCCTCTCCAGAAATAATACAATAAGCATTTAACACTGTGTATACACCACAGTCATAGGAATTATTTTGCTGAATAGCATCTTCACATAGACATTCCTTTCTTCTTGGATAAACAATACATGTGCCAATTGATGACAGGCCGCTGCAAAAGAATCTCACCATGTTCCTTGACTCTGTTTTTTTGCATCTTGGAATCTACTATGATGACTTCCCTGGTTCTAAAACTGATGACACCACAACACCAATGCTGACCATGTCCCCAGGCATCAGTGTTGAAAGGGACTAGGAGAAAGTCCATGTTTAAAGCACTGTTTTGTTCTAGGTGTCTATAGGATAGATCAGTGCATCCTCTTACAAAACTCTGATATATATAAATTGTGCACGCCAATATTTGTTCATTCAAACTTTTCTGGCCTATGAAGTTAAAAATAGCTTATTCTATAACTTCATCACAAAGCCATTTACCAAGGTCCAACATCTTCAGAATATCCTGGTCCATGGTATTCAGCAATTTCTTTCACACGCTATTTCTTCTATAGTCCAAGGAGGTGTGCAACTTGCATCACTTTTCACTGTGACTTTCATTTTTGGTGTAGAATGTTTTGGTGCATTAATGTATTCCTCCTCCAGATCTAAGGTTGTATTATCTTTTTCTAATGGTGGGATCATCTCAGCATTTTCAAGAAGATGAGTGGCTCTTTCTAGTTAGCAGCACAAAGTTGAGTCTGGTGCCAATGTTTATTTGTAATCAATTTAATCAATATAATCAATTCTTGTCCTCTTTTTCAAAGATTTTTTTCTTTTCCCACACCTCCAATTACAGAGTCTTGACAATGAGCATGTTTGGTTATCTACAGATTCCAATAAACAATCGCATTGTTATACTATGATAACATTTCCCTGTACTCAGACAGGAGAGGGTTCTGGCAGTAGTATTAGGCTGGGTACACACTACAGGGTTTTCAGCTGATTAACATGCCAATTAGATGATAAACGACCATTTGGCCCGATAATACATTAGTGTGTGTGCTGCACCGATGAACGATTATCAATCCAAAGCTCATCATATTGTTCCATTTGATTTTTAAACCGTACAAAAAATGTCGTTCAACAATGGGATGATGTCGTTCCAATTCTGCAGTGTGTACGCACTCAGGACCGGCAGTGTCCATAGTTCTTTATGGAGTGTGCAGAGTCAGGATCTTTTCAGCCGATGACTATGACAGATGAAGAGTAGAAATCTGAAGGTAAATCGTGTAAAACTTGTATAAAGTGGTCGCATGAATCTGCATTTTGATCTGGATTTTGTTTCCCTGTTGTTTATAAAATTGTTAAAGATGTCGCATTAGGAGAAATTTTCTGTAGTGTGTACCTAGCATGACTGCCTCAAATTGTGGTTTGTGAACATTTCTCACCACAAACGTTGATAATTTTGGACAAAGGGAAAACTCACCTGTTTCTATACACTATCTTCCCAAAGACATTTATCTCATTCCGTAATGTTTACTTTTTCCGTGCCTTTCACTGGAAGTGGACCGGTAGTCTTAATCAAATGAATGAATGATTCAAGTGGGAAAAACTCTGGAAATGTTAATTCAGTAAGTGATTTGCTAAGAGGTGAAAACTGTTCCTTAAGGTTGTAATTTCTAAGTCCACAGTATGCCTATTTAAAATCAAACAGATAATAGCACTGCATTTATTATTATTATTATTATTAGTTTTTTTAATTTATAGGGCGCCACAAGGTATCCGTAGCAGTGTACAGGGACAGACAGTATCACAGTACAGGGTGAGACAGCACGGTACAGTTAATAAGAAGCACAGTAACTCAGGAAGCTCAAAGTGCAGCTAGAGGGGGTGGGGGAAAGGGATGATCTGCATACGTTGGTAGACTGAGCCCAAGAGGGAGGGCGCAGATGACAGGTGAGAGTCACAGAGGGGTGAAGAGAGTAGAAAGAGGGGTCGAAGGCCAGAAGGTCCTCAAGGAGGAGACTAAGTAGCAGAGTTATAAGTGGTGGAGAACAGGAGGAGAGGTGGCCCTGCTCGAAGGAGCGTACAATCTAAGGGGAGGGGTGGACAGACAGAGACACAAGGGTGAGAGGAAGAGAGGGGGAGAACAGAGGCTAAGTCAGGGAATGGTGAAGAGGGGGGGAGAGGAGTACGACAAGGTGGGTAGTTAAGTGGGAGACTGGAAGGCTTTTAAGAAAAGGTAGGTTTTTAAAGCCTGTTTGAAGTTGGACAAATTGGGGGATATTCTGATGGAGTGGGGGAGCTGGTTCCAGTGGAGGGAGGCAGCGTGGGAGAAGTCTTGGATACGTGCGTGGGAGGAGGTAACCAGGGGGGGAAGAGAGGCGACGGTCACTGGCCGATCGCAGAGGGCGGGATGGAGCGTGAATAGAGATGAGGTTGGAGATGTAGGGAGCAGTGGAGTTTGTGAGGGCCTTGAATGTGAGTATGATGAGCTTGAACAGGATTCTGTAGGGGATGGGGAGCCAGTGAAGGGCATGGTAGAGGGGGGAGACAGAAGAGGAGTGGCATGTAGAACACTGCAAGGATGACATCCATACCAGGATTAAAAGGGGGATGAGGCATAGGAGGCACATGCCCTGGGCTCCCCTCACCCTGGGGCCCCCTGGACTAGGTATTTCCGGTCAAGGGCCCAGCATGTGCGGAGCAAATGAATCGGGCGCTTGTTGCTGGGAGGGCGTGCTGGAGCTCTGCAGCTGCTTCACTAAAGCAGCCATATATGTCTGAAATGGAGCTTCTGCGCAGAAGCTCCGTTTTGGACATCTTTGGCTTCTTTAGTTAAGCAGCTTCCAGGCCTGACTGCCAACTGCGGGCTCTACTATGTGGTATGTTATGAATTGTGGGAACAACTATTTGGCATAATATTAACTAGGGCTCTACTATGAGGCATGATATGAATTGTGGACACAACTATTTAACATATTATTGACTGGTGCTCTACTATGAGGCATGATATGAATTGTGGGCACAACTATGAGGAATAATTTGAATTAGCGGCACAACTATTTGGCATAATATTAACTGGGGCTCTACTATGAGGCATGCTATGAATTGTGAGCACAAATATGAGGCATAATATGAATTGGACCTGAAGAGCGGTGTGGTGCAGGATGTGAACATGGGTGAAGGTAAGGGTGTTGTCTTTTGGACCAATAATCAGGTATGGTGAAGTATGGTTGATTGATAGGACTGACAGTTGGAGAGAAAGAGGAAGGAGAGGATACCTGGGAAAATTGTGCTAGTGATGCATAGTGAAATAAAGTCAGTGAGATGTGTGAGGGTATTGTTGATTGAGGTGAGTGGACTGTGGACATTTTGCTCCATATGGGTGAGGGTTTGGAAAATTTCAGTAGTGTTCGTCGAAATGGTGGCATTGGTTTCCATAATATTCTGATAGCAGCCGTGCAGTGATTCACGGCCACTGACTTCTGCTTGCTGTGTGTGCGTGTGTGTGCTTGCATTCATATGCTTGTGGGGACAATGACCTGTTTACACACCAATACTGTGGGGAACTGAGTCATAGTGAGGACAAAAATGGAGGTCCCCACAGAGCTTCCTAAGGCTAATCAATGCAGGGGACCTTGCTGATATGCTCAGCATAAAAATCTGGCATGTCCCCGTGAGTCACATTTGTCGGAACAAAAGCGTGTGTCCAATGTGGAGGGGAGAGTGTGTGAGCATCCCGACGCCAGAGGCCAGTATACTGTCCAAATGTATAGCAGGAGCAGGATGAGAAAGTGACTGCAGCCTGCCGGCACTTTATACACCAAGCGGGTAAAGACACAGTCGCATCCATCTGCTGCTGAAGGTAAAGCGAGAGTGAAGCATGACAGAACCCACCGGCAGCTCCGGCTATAGCCCGGAGAGCAGTGGAGAGGAGTATGCCCCTGACACTTTAGAGGATAGCAGTTCAGACGCCAGCGGTGATTCCCTGTTGCCCACCAGTGCAGCAGAGTGCAGGTACCCAGAGATAAGTTCTATGTATGACCATTCTCAACCTTCTGGCAGCTGTGTTTTAAACACAGAGGGTTGGAGAGACGAAGCGGTGTCTGTCCAAACGCTATCCAGAAACAGTGATGGCTCCATGGCGTATAATAAAATGCAGTACTGCCTGGACTGTGAGAAACCCCTCTTAAAAAATGCCCGGCACATGAAGCATGTTCACCGCAATGAGACTGAAGTAGCCTGGTGTTACGGCAACAAGTGCGGCATAAACTTATAGAACTAGTAGCAGATGTCTTCACCTTCAGCAGTTGCCTTTCCCGTAGAGACTGGTTATGCTCACAGGTACTCAGATGCCCCCATGACTTAAACTCAAAGTAGTATAAGTTTATACTCACACGGCCACGTACAGGTAGAGGAGGTAGCCCACGGAGTGGAGGCAGGCCAGAGATCTGCGTACTGGATGGAGCACCGTAGGAGATGTTAGGTACCAGCAGGGTCACCGGCAAAGGTTCAGAATCCGGGTACAGGCAATAGGTCAGGGTCACAGGCAATGGTTCAGAATCCTGGTACAGGCAATAGGTCAGGGTCACAGGCAAAGGTTCAGAATCAGGGTACAGGCAATAGGTCAGGGTCACAGGCAAGGTTCAGAATCCAGGGACAGGCAAAAATCATACACAGGCAATCAATCTAAGGTTCAATACCAAACAATAGCACAAGAGCAGGCAGCAATACTGGAAACAGGACGCTATAACCGGCAGTGAGGCTCAGACCTCACTGCCTTAAATAGTACTAGGAACCGATCAGGACTAGGGGCCTGATTCATTAAGGATCTTAACTGAACAAATTTCTTTCAGTCTCCTGGACAAAACCATGTTACAATGCAAGGGGTGCAAATTAGCATTCTGTTTTGCACATAAGTTAAATACTGACTGTTTTTCCATGTAGTACACAAATACTTGATAGCTTATTTGTACACTGAAATTTAAAGTTGATATTTGAGTGCTACATGAAAAAACAATAAGTATTTAACTTATGTGCAAAACAGAATGCTAATTTGCACCCCTTGCATTGTAACATGGTTTTGTCCAGGAGACTGAAATAAGAAGTTTCTTCAGTTTAGATCCTTAATGAATCAGGCCCTAGGTCTTTCGAGTAATCACAGGTTCTGCCTAATGGCAGTAGTGCAAGTGGCCAATAGGAATGCAGTGCTCAACTGCATAATACATACTAATGTGCCCTAAACAGCCATAGGTAGCGCTAGTAACTAAATAGCCATGATTGGCTAAACATAATGCAACCTGCACGCGCGCACCCGGCTGTTAGCCAGCTGGCCGGGTGCGGCGGCAGAGGGTCCCAAGTGTACCAGTTGTTGCCCAGGCAACCGGGATGACGAAACCGGAAGTGACGTCCCGGTCGTCATAGCGACGGCCGGGATGCCAGCAGGAAGTTACTACTAACACCTGAGCCCTAAAATTCCCCAAGCACTCGAAAAAAAGGTGCATGGAAATAGCACATCTTCGCAATAGGGGCAACTTTGCACACAACGCTGAGAAAATTAGGACAGGCCATGGCATACTAGTTCCGTGCAATCTTCCAGACAAAGAGATGGATGCCGAAGTCTTCATGCACTGTGTAGCCTACCAGGGCTTGTTTACAAGAATCCCTGTGGCAACACATGAACAGATGTAAGCTAAGCCGAAAGGGCAACAAGCTCACACCTGGCAAGAACAGAGTCCAGTAACTATGCGCCTTTGCTCAGCCTGTTCCACCTGACATCAGTGGTGGCTTTTGGAAGCTCTTGAGTGACATGACCCAGGATGAAGTTTTACTCGCAATCAAAAATGACCGATGCATCATGCAGATGGGGCAGCATCTCTTCAACCTGGTTGGATCAGATGTTGGCAGGCACGAGTACATCCATCAGAAGCTTAGAGAAATGGGCAGGCTACTGCTACAGGCCAGAAGAGCTACCCCTTTGGAGAGGATGGAAGACTTTACCACCCCATCAAACTTTCTGCATTTAGTAGACGCTGTTAAGCTGGTAGCAGGCTATGACGAGGAGACAGGTACATTTAAGACGCACTCGTTGGCACTCAAGATTGATAGATGAGGCGCAGGGCCATCTTTTCCATTGGGCACGATGGGCAGGTGCCCGGGGGCCCCACGGACAAGGGGGCCCCATAGGCAGGGCTCTTAATTAGAATAAATAATCCTGAAAAAAAAAAACCTGCAAAAAAAACCTTCAAGGGTCACTGAGCAAGTACATCTATCTATCTCTATCTCTATATATCTATATCTATATCTATATCTATATCTGTATCTCTATATATCTGTATCTCTCTCTCTCTCTCTCTCTCTATATATATATATATATATATATAGGTAGGGGCCCCGGTGCACTGGTTTGCCCCGGGGCCCATAATGTTGTTAAGATGGCCCTGATGAGGCGAGATGGAACGAGTTGATCTCATCGGCTGCCTTGAAAACTCTTAAGGAGTCCAAGTGGAACATGCCTCAGCTCTTACCTTTCAAGGCAGATGTGAAAAAGATGCAATTGAACCTCGATGAGAAGCAGCAAGCCTACCGCAGTGGTCTATCCACTGAGCCTACGGTTAATCACCAGGCACTAGTTGCAAAAGTCAACCTGGCACAGATGATCTTGTTCAGTCGAAGAAGGGAAGGGGAAGTTCCAAAAATGTTGCTGACTACCTTTTCCTGAAGAGATACTTCGGATCTCCACGAAGATGTGTCCCTAGCACTTTCCGCATTGAAATCTGAGGAAAATGAGGAAGAAATGTCCCCATCCTACTGACACCAGCCATGCAAGCTGCAATGGAAGTTCTTGCAGAAAAGCGTGACAAATGTGGAGTGGATAGCCAAAATGTCTACATATTCGCCAGACCAGCTGCCTTGTCAAACTTCAGAGGCTCCGATTGCATACGACTGTTTGCGCGAGAGTGTAGGGCCAAGCATCCCCACACACTGTCTGGAGTGGGGAGGAAATCCTGGGACAGAGAGGAAGTCCAGGCTGTGGAGAAACACCTGATGCGGTTTATACAGACATGCCGGGTGCCCGGAAAGTGTGACTGTGTTGCATGCCCCATGGCTGAACCATCCATAGTGATAGATCAGAACGGGTCGGGGGTGAAATTCTACATAAAGAACCGCATAACAGCTTTAAAGAGGGATCAAACTTGTTGAAATGATGCGCAATGGTTGAACAGGGCTATAACCTCCATGGCTAGGTGTCGGTAAAAATGGGCATACGGATGTCCTCAGACGGCCAGGATACACCAAACTTTTCCTACGATTGTTATTATTTATTAATTTATGTATGCGGGAATGTGGCTGTCCTCAGACAGTCAAAATACATGACACTTTCCCCATGTTGCAGTCTGTGTCAGTACTTTATGCAAATTTAAAGTGTAAATCTCATGTGGTAATTCTGGTGACATTCCGGTCCTACACATACTCTTATAATTGTTCTGTCAACAGGACATTAGGAAAGGGGTGTCCCTCTATGCCATGTTCCAGACATGGGTCCTCACAATGCAATAAAAACAAGTGTGTGTGTGTGTGTGTGTGTGCGTGTGTGTATGTGTGGTTAAAAATCTACCTTCATTGCTTCTGACTGTATCAACCAGCATAAATGTATGACTTTAGCTTTTGTTAGTTAAGGAAGAAAAAACAATAACGCAAAACAATAACGCAATATAATTGAAATGTACCTGGTGGTGTGATAGGTTCCGTGAAAGGTGGGCTACGTCCGATGTCAATGCGACTCACCCCTTGCACCATCTCATCTAAACAGATCAATGCCGTGGTCTCAAGGCGACTGAGGTCTAGATCGGCCGGGGACCACCCCCTGTCCCTTGAGCATACATGCGGTTGTCAAGAGCAAGCTATAGAAAATATAAGAAAGCTCAATTAGTCCTTCTCCTTACATGCTATGTAAAGGGTCACTCATAGGGCCATATTACTTACCACAAAATCACCAGGAAAAATCCTCCCCCTCAACAGCACAAACCTTATGGCCATGCACTAATTGTCAGGGCTGAACAATGTATGCAGTTGCAGTTCTATAGCGGGTACCGATGCGTTCTCCTGTGTGAGCATCAGTAGGCTATGCCAAATCCCCCCCCCATTGCTTGCATACTTAATTTAATTGACATTTTAGTCAGCCATCTTGGTAATAGCATTGAACTGTTCAGCAAGTGAGGTGCAGACGCACCTACGTGCAATGAGAACCAATAGCTGTGTAGGATGTTGAAATATCTCAGTCACTTGGCGTACTGAGCTGTGGACCATGGCCTTATCTGTGTGGAGTTTGTATGTTCTCCCTGTGTTTGCGTGGGTTTCCTCCGGGTGCTCCGGTTTCCTCCCACACTCCAAAAACATACTGGTAGGTTCATTTGCTGCAATCAAAAAAAAATTGACCCTAGTCTCTCCCTCCCTCTGTCTGTGTGTGAGTGTGTGCCTATAGTAGGAAATTTAGACTGTAAGCTTCAATGGGGCAGGGACTGATGTGAATGAGTTCTCTGTACAGCGCTGCGGAATTAGTGGCGCTATATAAATAAATGATGATGATGATGATGATGATGGATGCTGACAGCAACACTTGACCATTGCTTTAACCCACAGCTCAGTATGTAAATGATGAGCAGACAGTGATTGCTTATAGGGCCCTTCGCAGGCGTCTTTGGCAATAATTGCTCTATAGTGCAGTTGCAGCGCAGATGAAGTGATTTGAGGAGGACCTCCTCGCTGAATTGAGGGCCGAGATAGCTGCGCGTTAGTTCGCAATAAATTCCACTGCTATATGCAAGTGCCCTATTTTAATATATTAACACACAAAGCACACAAACAAATTTGGTCAAATGTTTGCAAATGACTATTTGTGTACTTGACTATTCCTACTGGCTAGATTTTACTCATTTCTTGCCATTATTTTGTTTGTTTTGTTTTGGTTTATTAGGTGGCAGTTAACATTTATAATGACCTTTGCTATTCCAAGATGATTCGATATTCTATCCATTCCTTTGATTTGCACGTTGTCCTAGTCTTGGCATTATATTCATCTGAGTTTCTGGATCCTTGGAGGTACTGAGTCTCTAACCGTGGGTTCAGTCCCTTTATTCCTGCATCAAGGTTCCAGTCCACCAGGTCAAAATTACAGTCGTTTGTTTCAGTACGGAGTCGAGTTCAGCATTCCCCCTCTTAAGATCCGATGTACAGGAGTAGAGCTCACCCTCCACGAGCAAGACATTCATCCGGCCTCCTAGATTCCAGTTCATCCCTGCCACAGCTAGTCCCAAGGGTCCCAAGACGGATCCCAGAAACCCTATTGCCATGACATGAAGAGCTCTAAGGGGTAAGGTGAAACAGGTAGTGGAGCAGGCCACACTTCAATGAATGATCTCCCCTTTCCCCCAATCATTATGGAGATGATGGTGCTGGAGCCAGGGATGGCCAAGAATCAAAGGAACAGAAAGGCAGGAGATCAAGAAAAAAAATAGGGTTTCGGAATGTAGTGTGCCCACTAAGAGCTGCACAGGTTACTGTCACGAACACTCCAGCCTGTCCCAGATACAGCAATCTGAACAGCTGGCCGTGACTGGCGTCACCTTAGTCACTTGGCAATGAATACACATTTTCTGCCACCACAAAGGATTTATTATAGTGTTCTTATGTTCACCAGAACCACTTATTAATGTTACACACTTAAATCACATACACATGTAGCATGAGCCTCCCTGGGCTTCGTAACTTCACAAAGAATCACGGAGAATACACTAGATTAAATTGATTTGATCTGAAAAATGTTTCCAAGGTTAATTTGCAAAAATTAATAACAAGACATACAATATGTTACACAAATGAGTTTCAAAAAATAAAATAGGAAATAAAATCAGAACTACAAATTTCTAGTTAAGACCTGGGGATAAATGTATCAAGGTCCGATTTTGAAAATCCAGCGATTTTCTCTCTGGTGTTTCATCTTGCAGATGTATTAACGTGAGATTTGCTGTTAAATCGCCAGAGATGTGTTTCTGTCAAAATCGCTATTTACAAAATCGATAGAGATCAAAGTCCCGAATGTTCGCCACTCTAGCTATACAAGTCTCAAATGTATGAAGCTGCAATTAAGCAAACTCTCCTGAGGTTTTACACAATTTTCGCCATTATTACCCTACTACCCACAGCCCACGGGGTTAGGAAGAGCCCTAGTGCTTTCAGCACTGGGCTGGTTATTCCTAGAGGGGGGCCCACTATTTTTTTTTGGCGGACCCCACTCCCTAGGAAATCCAGCCCGGCGCTGAACAGCCTGGGGTTGGCTGTCATTATGGCAGGGGGACCCCTGCCGCGTGTCCCCCTGCTATAGTGCCACCCACCTTGGGCTGGTTTGCCTAGTGCTGGTTGCGTGAAAATCAGGGGGGAACCCATGCAAATATTTCCCTGATTTTCATGAAATAGCAGTAGGCTGGCAGCACTAGGGTTAATAGTGGTCAGGTTTGGGGACCCCACGTTATTTTTTTAAAACTTTAATCTATTTTTAAACTTTTGACAGCTGCTGGACCTCCGGCTCTATAGGCAGGGCAGTGTAACAGTGATGTGTTAACTAATCTCGCAGCTAGGAAACACAGGAGAGTTAGCTAAACACAGGAGAGTTAGCTAAACACGGGAGTGTTTGACAGCACAGCAAATCACCAGAGATGACCAGAGATTTTTAAGATCAGAATAAAAAATTGCAGTTTAATACATCTGGCACCTTGGGGACTAAATTTGCGGATTATCACCCGTGATTTGACGCGATTTTAACTAGCTGAAAAAAATCGGACCTTGATACACAAACACAATTGAGGAAAATGGGATATTTCAGTCTTGATAGACTCCCTCATAACAATGTACACTGTACTACTGATACAAGGGATTTTTAAACCATTTCGTGTTGGCTCTTCACCCCCCACCTTAGGAATTTTATTTTCACCTAAGTTAAGCTGGGTACACACTACACAGTTTTCATCCAATAATCGACTAAATCAGCCGACATACGACCGCTCGTTCAAAAGTCGGGTCAGTGTGTGCAGTGACACGATGCTCGAAAGTCTGCTCAAATGGACAATTGTCGCCTCATTTGGTTGGTCGTACCGTTTAATATTTTCGTTCCAATCTCGTTTCCGTTGTGTAGTGTGTATAAACTTCCGACCGATCAACAACAGTGAGTACGAAATTACAGTCATTGCTCACGACAACATGGCTGTAAAAAGTCGCTAAAGGGACGTCCGCTCTTCCCTTTATCGTCCTAAACAAGGCTAGTGTGTATGCAGTCCATGGACCGAGCGATCGGAACATCGATCGCATGTAAAATCGATCGGCATAAAAAGTTGGTTGAAATTTCTGTAGTGTGTACCCAGCTTTAGATGGATGCCAAAAATGACACAGGGCTTTCCAAAGTAAATTATCTGTCGCTAAGATATATGGTTGGGCACCTCAGAGAATCTCTCACCTCTGATCTGAGTGGCTAGATGGTTTACAACTTTGGGCTTTAAACTCCCCTGAGATCCTTATTTATCTGGCTAGTTTCAAAAGACTCTTTGTTAATTGCTGATGCTGCAAACTCTTCTCTCTCTCAGTCTCTCTGGTTCTGTCCATGCCTGGTTCACCTCATACCTCACCAACTGCTCCTTCTCTGTATCCACGTCTGGTTCTTCCTCCTCCCCCTACCCTCTCCCTGTAGGAGTCCCGCAAGGCTCTGTTCTCGACCCGTTACTCTTCTTGCTCTATACCTCCTCCCTTGGTGCTCTCATCTCCTCCTTCGATCTTCAGTATCACCTTTGTGCTGATGACATTCAGCTCTACATCTCTTCTCCTGATCTTTCTTCCACCATCCTCTCTCGGGTATCTGACTGCCTCTCCCCCATCTCCTCATGGATGTCTGCTCGCTTTCTCAAAATTAATATCTCTACCAAAGACAACTAGGGACTCCCTGTTGGTGTGGGACAAAATGTTAAAGGCCAATTCTATGACTCTGGTCCCGACCAAAAATATCTCCTTAGCTGCAGTGGCTAAATTAATTCCTAATTTAAATCTCAGCCTATGGGTATCAAACGGAATAACCTCATTCTCTCAATTACTAGACGATCAGAGTTTACTATCTTTTACACAAATAAAGGAAAAATTTCACCTCCCTTCTCAGGAATTTTATAAATACCTGCAGCTCAGACACTGGTTTAATTCCCTTCCCAGACTAGGTCTACCTATTACAACACCACCGCCCTTGTTGTTCACTAAATTAACAAAAGGAGATAATAGAGCCAGTATTACCTTCTGGTACCGCTATACCCTCCCCTCTACATCAGAAAATAAAACCAAAATACAACTGCAGTGGGAATCTGACCTTCAACTAGAGTTGGAAAGTGAAGATTGGGAAGCCATTTTCACAAACTCGTTCCGAATGTCCAAATGTATAAATCACACAGAAATGATGATAAAATTAATTAATAGATTGTATCTTACCCCAACTAGACTTCATAAAATGTGGCCTTCCCAGTCTAAACTTTGCTGGCGGCAATGCAATATTCCGGGGGATTTGATGCATATATTCTGGAATTGTCCCCATATACAGTCGTTCTGGGTACAAATCTTCCAGCTAGCCAATAAGGTTACTAGACAAAATCTCTCTCCTACCCCGGATGTTGCGTTACTGCAGCATTACCCCCCCCAGTTTCCATCATATGCTAAATATGTCTTTAGTCATATTCTGATTGCCGCAAGAGCGTCCTTAGCTCAAGGTTGGAAGTCACCACAGATACCCTTGATATCGAAAGTAGTGGCCAAAGTGCAATTCAGCTTTGAAATGGAGACAGAGGGGATGCCCTACTCCACTGCCACCCCGTCCCCGATAATGAAGTGGTTCAGCTGGCATGTGTTTGTTACGGACGGAGAGGGAGCGCGTACAGACCGAATAGACTCTGATTTACTACCTGCATCTCCTACACTTAGCGAAGTTCCCCAATGTCCCTATTAGTAGTTCCATGGTGACCATTCGACCAGTGTAACTTTCACGAATTGGAAGGGATCCTATTAGGTTCCCTCCCTCATGTGTTCAATATGGTTTAACAGCAGAATTGTTTAATGTGTTCCCCCCACTATGTACCCCTTCAATCCTTCCCCTTTTTATTTTGTGTCCTTTCCTTACCCCCCATCCCTTTCTTCTTTCTGTACCCCATAATTTTTGAAAAATTAATAATAAAAATACTATTGAAGTTAAAAAAAATGAATATCTCTAAAACGGAACTTATTGTCTTTCCTCCACACAGACTCCCATCCCACCATGACCTCTCTATTGTCGTCAATAATACCACCATCTCCTCTGTCACCCAACTCCACTGCCTGGGTGTCACCCTCGACTCCTCTCTCTCTTTTGCTCCCCACATACATTCCCTTGCCTAAACCTGTCGCTTCCATCTACGCAACATCGCCTGCATCCGTCCCTTTCTCTCACAGGATGCCACCAAAACTATCATCCACGCACTCATCATCTCCCGCCTCAATTATTGTAACCTCCTCCTCACTAGCCTTCCCCACTCCCGTCTCTCCCCCCTCCACTCTATACTCAATGCGGCCGCTAGACTCATCTTCCTCTCATGCTGCTCCTCCTCTACCTCCCCTCTCTGCCTTGCCTTACACTGGCATCCCTTCCCCTATAGAATCCTTTTCAAGCTCCTCACCACCACTTACAAGGCTCTCTCCCACTCTACCACCCCCTACATCTCTAACCTCCTCTCCATTCACACTCCTGCCCGCTCCCTGCACTCAGCCAATGATCGCCGCCTCTCCTCCACTCTCATCACCTCTTCCCACTCCAGAATCCAGGACTTTTCCCGGGCAGCCCCCCTTCACTGGAATGACCTCCCTCGTTTCATCCGTCTCTCTCCTACTTTGTGCTCCTTCAAACGTGCACTGAAAACTAACCTCTTCCGCAAAGCCTACCAACCATCTACTTAACCACCTCACCTCCTCCACTCGCTCTTCCTTCTCTCCCTTTGCCTCTTCTAGCTCCACTTGTGCCTGTTCTGTCTAACCTCCCTTAGGATGTAAGCTCACAAGAGCAGGGCCGTCTTCCCTCCTGTCTCCTCACCTGTTCTTCTGCTCCATGCTTATTGTATTAGCCTGTGTGGAGCTTCTGAAGTATTGGTATTTTTGTTTATTGTTCTGTACTGTTTCACCCTGTATAGTCCACTGTTTGTACTGTGTACGGCGCTACGGATACCTTGTGGCGCCTAAAAAATTAATGATAATAATAATAATAATAATTGCAAAGGTCACCTAGGTCAGTCAGCAAAGCATAAAATATTCACATGGTCATACATGAATTCAACAGAGAATTACAATCAGTCATTAGATATACTACATAATAGGGGTGTGCACCGGCCACTTTTCGGGTTTTGGGTTCTGATTGGTTTTGCCAAAACACCCCACTAAAGGTTTTGGTTCTGATTTTGGGTTTTGGGTTCTGATTTTTTTTTTAAAAAGCATAAAAAGTGCTAAAATCCATATTTTTTGTTTCTTTTCACTCCTACACTATTATTAACCTCAATAACATTCATTTCCACTAATTTCCAGTCTATTCTGAACACCTCACAATATTGTTTTTAGTCCAAAAGGTTGCACCGAGGTAGCTGGATGTCTAAGCTAAGCGACACAAGTGGGTGGCACAAACACGTGGCCAATCTAGGAGTGGCACTGCAGTGGCAGACAGGATGGCAGTTTGCAAAAGTTTGCTAGAGGTGCAAGATGGAATTGTCCTTGGGCCCTCCCACCCACCCTGATGTTGTTGAAATAGGACATTCGCACTTTAACAAACCAATCAGGAACAGTGAACGTAGTTTAGTCTCTCGTACTAATATTTCTGGACTGCAGGAACAGTGAACGTAGTTTAATCTCTGGTACTAATATTTCTGGACTGCAGGAACAGTGAACGTAGTTTAATCTCTGGTACTAATATTTCTGGACTGCAGGAACAGTGAACGTAGTTTAATCTCTGGTTCTAATATTTCTGGACTGCAGGAACAGTCAACGTAGTTTAATCTCTGGTACTAATATTTCTGGACTGCAGGAACAGTCAACGTAGTTTAATCTCTGGTACTAATATTTCTGGACTGCAGGAACAGTGAATGTATTTATATATTGCAGTACTAATATTTCTGGACTGCAGGAACAGTGAACGTAGTTAAATATTGCAGTACTAATATTTCTGGACTGCAGGAACAGTGAATGTATTTATATATTGCAGTACTAATATTTCTGGACTGCAGGAACAGTGAACGTAGTTAAATATTGCAGTACTAATATTTCTGGACTGCAGGAACAGTGAACGTATTTATATATTGCAGTACTAATATTTCTGGACTGCAGGAACAGTGAACGTAGTTAAATATTGCAGTACTAATATTTCTGGACTGTAGGAACAGTGAACGTATTTATATATTGCAGTAGAGATTTTTTATACTTTTTTATAATTTTTTTATATTTTTTTAAATTATTTTTATATAATTTTTTTTAATTATTTTTATATAATTTTTTTTTTTTTTAATTTTTTTTTAATAATTTT
This sequence comes from Mixophyes fleayi, assembly GCF_038048845.1. Classification (NCBI taxonomy): domain Eukaryota; kingdom Metazoa; phylum Chordata; class Amphibia; order Anura; family Limnodynastidae; genus Mixophyes; species Mixophyes fleayi. Next base: position 203,016,009 of record NC_134405.1, read on the forward strand.
AAAATAACAATGGACTTAGCAGAACAGAGCACAGGACACAGCACCACTGGACTCAGCAGGACAGAGCACAGGACACAGCACCACCGGACTCAGCAGGACAGAGCACAGGACACAGCACCACTGGACTCAGCAGGAAAGAGCACTGGACAAAGCACCACTGGACTCAGCAGGACAGAGCACAGGACAAAGTAACCACTGGACTCAGCAGGACAGAGCACAGGACAAAGTAGCCACTGGATTCAGCAGGACAGAGTGACAGGACACAGACAGCACCACTAAAAAATCCAACCTCCCTCTTCCCTGATCTGAGCCCGACTGAAGATGGTGGCGGCAAGCGAGAGAATTTATACAATCTGAGTCTCGCGAGAATCCGACGGCGGGATTTGGAGTCTCAGCCTCGGTTTCACTGATTCTCCCCGCCGGAAATACCCGAACAGTGCTCGGATCGCCGTCGGATCAGCACTGTTCGGGTGGGCTTGGATTGCGATAATCCGAGCCTGCTCATCTCTACTACATAATCATCACAGTTACCATTCATATTGGGTTTCCATGGCCAGGCAGCCAGATACAAGCCTCAGATCACTTTGCATAATGCCAAATGTCAGCTAGATTGGTGTAAAGCGCACTTCGATTGGATCCTGGAGCAGTGGAAATATATTCTCTGGAGTGACAGTGGGTTTTTCGGATGCCAAGAGAACTGTTACGTTTGGTGAGGAGGAATAATGGTCTAGGGCTGTTTTTTTTATTGTTTTACATGGGCCTCTTAGTTCCAGTGAAGGAAAATCTTAATGCTACAGTATACAATGACATTCTAGAGAATTGTGTGCATCCAGCTTTGTGGTAACAGAAACTTTTCTGTTTCAGCACAAAGCAAGGTCCATTGCAAAATGGTTTCCTGTGTTTGGTGTGGAAGAACTTTACTGGCCTGAACAGTGCTCTAACATCCTGTGTGTGTGTATATTAGGAAATTTAGACTGTAAGCTCCAATGGGGCAGGGACTGATGTGAATGAGTTCTCTGTACAGCGCTGCGGAATCAGTGGCGCTATATAAATAAATGATGATGATGATGATCCCTGCTCTTGCATAAATGGATGCAAATCTCCACAGCCATGTTCCAAAATCTATTGAAGACTGCTATAGCAGCAAAAGGGGGACCAACTCCATATTAATACACATAATTTTGGAATGAGAGGTTCAACAAGCACATATGAATGTAATGTTTTGGTGTCAAGATACTTTTGGCCATGTAGGGTATGTTCTGTTTGTTTACATCTCAGATCCAATTCAATGCTTGTTGTGGATTATACGGCACTCTTACATATTTTCGGTGGAATGTTGAGGAGAGGTCAGAACAGGCAGGAGACAGTCGAAATAGGCAATAGGAAAGTCAATAGCAAGATGGCTAGGCATATGGAGCATGAAATGTACTGCTGTGGTACCAATAAGTAACAAAGATAGACCGTGCAGCCGAATGGCTTTTAATCCATCTGGGAGGAAATGATTATCTTCTATAGAAGATAATATTGACACTATGCTTTAGATGAGTTACAGGTATGCGTTTGTGTGAGTGTTGAAGGAGAATGGAATTGATGCTGTACAGTTATGTATAGCTGTGCATGTAGTAAGTCTGCTTGAAACTCTTCTGCCTATCACAGAAGCAGTTGTCATTGTGCAAAATGGTGTTGTTTGCAGCAAAGTAGAACTGAACAGTGCACTAGCCACTTGGGGCCAGTAATTTCAAGTTACCCAAGAGACTATTTTAATTTTGCAAATCGTCTTCAGGAAGTGGAGGAAATGTATCATTGTTTTAGTGAGGTTGTCCCTATAGTTCATCCCAGCTACCAGACCCAAATTTAATGTGATTGTTCCTGTTTGATGCCACCAAGCACACTAGTAGAAATTAACATGATTCACTCAGAACTTCATGGCATGCTTTCCTAAAACTTAGCCGCAAACAGATACATATACCTTTTTCTAAAGAACTACACCTTCACCTTATGCATAGCTCAGGCATTGTTTATTAAATAAGTCACCATAAGCAGCGAGGCTAGTACTAGCATTTAACATCTATAGGGTGACACCATGTAAAAGAATTGCATTATGGTGATATATCTATGGGATCACTCAGTATCATTGGGGTCCCATCTTTTTGAAATAAAAATATAGAACATCTATAACATCTACCCTATGTTTCCTTTTAGGTTACACATAAGGTAAAACAGTTTTAATCTATTCCCTATTTAATTATCCTCTTAATTTAGCCCCAGCAGGAGTTTCAATTATGGGAAGATAAGTATAACAAGAGAGGCCCTAAAGTCGAAAGCACTTAAATCATGCAGTTTGGGCCCACATACACAAACACTTACCGATCAATGGTTAAATATTTTCTATAGGCCCCTTCTAACCAATGGCATCCATCCATCGGTTCTCGGGTTTCACAGATAAAAACCCTCTCTGGCTGCTGTTCTGCCTCATTTTCTGCAAAAAATTCCACCTCGACCCCTTTTCTCCTGCATTGTAGTCTGATGTCTTTATGTACTTTGCGTGTTATTAACTTTTCTCTCGCTCATACAGAGCAGGCATAGTGTGGCAGGAAAGCACTGCAATCATCCACTGATACATACGGCGCTATTGATTGGTCGCAGTTCGCTGCCCCTTCTGAGGTAAAGGTAGCTCTTGATCCTTTTGTATGGCAGACCCCTTGACCTGCTTTCTGTAAGCATGTCATTGTGAGTCTAGAAGTGGTGTAGTCACTATGACGCCAGATTTAGGCCATTCAGTAACAGAGGTACTCCTTGGTTTAGTGGATTCTGGGGCATTTGGCCATCCACTCGTTTGGTTCAGTATTCAGTTTATTTAGCTGTCTCGCATTGTGCTTTCTCCACCACCAATTTTTGATAAATAGAACTGACCTAATTTTGCCAAACTTACAAATGTGTCAGAGTCTTTATTTGCAATCTACAGTATTAAGTTAAAACATGTTGGAGGAAGATTTTGCAGTGGAAAGGAGGCATCAATAATATGCAGTTTATTGCGAGTTAACAAATTTGGTGTAAAAATGGGCACTGTCCTGGATAACTGGGACACATGGGAGTCCTATGTACCCTATATCTCATTGCACCATTGTTGTTGTGTACATCAAGGCATAAAAGCATCTGATGAAATGTTACAATGAATCTGGTGAGTGACCTTCTTTGGGTATGATTCATACATAGACCATTTTACTGACACAAGATGTGCTCTGCCACACCTTAACAAGCAATTGGCAAGAGTACAATGGTTGCCTAAAACCACTAAAACCAGTATAACGATATTGCAACAGGTATAAACAAACATACAGTATATATATATTATATACAAACAATACAGGTGCAATTAAATATAACCTTTTTCACGAACACAAAAATATCTTTCTAGAAGGTGATAGGTAATATTAGTTCTCTATATCTTTCTTTAGGTTAAGTGATTTATTTTTTGTGTTTGAACATACCCCTATTGGAGTTTGATGGAAAAAAAAGATTAAAAGAGAGGGCCATGGAAACTGCAGAAGACACAAGGATTGCATCAGATACACATGTAAAATACACAAATTCAAACGTTTTATTCACAGCCATAACAGGACACATTGTAAACAGATCCACTTTAACATACTGTGAGCTTAGGCAACTTATTTATTAGTCAGTTTTAATCTTTCTCATATATCTGCCTTTTCTCTCCCTAATAAAAGTGCAGCAGTGCAGTTCCCTATTGAGTTAATAAGATGGTCATGGCTGATGCTCATGAATACACACAAACTTGGACACTAACAAGGGCAAAACTATAGCTGTTGCAGGTGGCTATGGGGCCTGGTGGTCAAGCGACGCTGGTCCATCTACTACAGAGGCCTTCGCCATATTCTTCTAAGAATGTGCGCGGATCGGCGCAGTGAATCCCTGTTTTGGCTGTCAGTTCCAGAACATCTGAAGATGGTGTAACTAGAACATGGAATTTGACCACAATGGTTGATAAATATGCTCTTCCAACTAGGGTTATAGCAATACCCCTTCAATCTGTTTGAGGATGGTGTTACCAAAGTAGAACAGAAACATTTAAATAATGCTTTACTCTACATATCTCTTTAGCACATTCCCCTACTCCAAAATAGACCTCATTCGTTTTGAATAATGGTTCCTCCAGAAAATCATCTCATCCTTGAAATTACCCTCCAATAAGCCAGAATGCCTTTATAATCTGCAAAACCATTTACAACAATCAGAAGAGTTAAAAAACACTTTTATAATTTAAATAACAGTCTGGCGTTAACGCATCTACTATTTGGTGCGCAAATAAGCCCAAATATATTGCTGATGCATTGACTGAGTACTGTTCACAGCTATATAACATCAAAGATGATCCATAATCAGGTCTGAAATAATTATAAATAAATGATAATTGAAAGTAATATCAAACTTGATATTATTAATTCCTAATAAGCAATATATAACTGTGCCATCTGCATTGTTTTCTAAAAAATGATCTTGAGAACTTGAGAATTGATGCTATTGAGTTTAAGGACTAAGTGGACCCATGAGTACCCACTTTTGGCCTTTATATATATATGTATATATATATATATATATATATATATATATATATATATATATATACACACACACACACACACACTGACAGTGGAATAAAGAGTGAGAGAAGGTGGTTTTGATCCTCTAATATCCCATTCCATTTTTGGATGCATGGTGTATGGGAGGTTGCATATGAACTATTGATTCTTGTGGTGACATTCAATACATCTGTACACATTTTTTAACTAAATAGATGAAGGAACATAGTTGAGAGAAAGCAGTAATTGCATTACTTTTCTCCATTAATATTCCATAATTTATTTTGATAATTTTGCTTAATCTGTCTCTCCCTAGGGATTAATTATGTAGGGGTTAATTATTCCAATGTGAGTTTCCAGATCCTTTGACAGTGCATTCTATAGTTTCACAGCTATTACTGTAAAAATCCCTTAACAGTGCAAATACAGCTGCGATATTCTTCCATGTTGTTACCTGCAGTATCCCCTTTTCTGTATTGAGCAAAGAAAAAATAAGGCCTGTCGCCTGAAAAAAATCCTATTTTCGCTGGCATTAGGCCTTCTCACCCTTTCATAAATATGCCCCTAAACATTTTTTGTCTTGCAAACACATAGAGGAACTCTGTGTCTCCTAGGGAGGTCAGACACTGAACATTGTCCAGGAAGTGTACTGTACAGGCCATGTCTCTTCTCTACCAAAAAATAAGTCTAGCTCTTTTTATGAATTTCGCTGCCATTTTCGGCACTATTGCCACTTGTAGAAAATCATTTTCCAAATTGGTGCCCAAAATTGTACTGCTTAGTTAAGAAGCTTTATAAAGCGGCAAAATTGTACTTTTCGTTCTTAATTCTATGTCTGATATAATATTGGGCTGGTTCTAGATGCCACAGATTGGCATAACAGGTAGCTGTGAAATGTATTATCTACATGTATACTTCATGAACGGACTTAACATTGTTCCATTTAGGATGGACTGAATGCAGGTTATTCGGCACCAAATGCTTTGGAGACACCAGATATGGAACAGAATTGTGGCCAGTGTTCATATTAAGGAATTGAATGCGTTAACAAAATCTCAATAGCAGGTGTGCAACCATCATTTTAAATACTTGTTATCAATTCTGATTTATTAGGGGGATCCATATCAATTTACAGAAAAACATGCAATATCTATGCCTTGCAACTGAAAAACATTTACCATCTATAAAAGACGGAGAAATCCCTATTTTATTGCTACGTCTCTATGAAAGTTTTTATTCAGTATGGATATACAAGGTTCCGCATCGCGGGGCATTACTTTCCCTTCACCTTTAAAATGCATCAATAAATCTTCCAGGTCTTATGTGGCATAAATCTCCCTGGCTCATAGATTTCTATCTCACATAAGAGATAGAATAACATTTTTCTTAAATGTGGTTGTGATGCAGCCTTAAGGAAACATCAGGGTGCCGTGCTATGTGGAATAGCTCAACTGACATAAAACGCCAATTTATTCCCACGCAATATGCAGTCTAAATGCTAACATAGATAACAAGGAGACTCACTGATTTAAGTTGATCTTTTAAAGGGATCTTCAGATTTCTTCTAATAATATGTGGAAGAAATTCTAAAGAGGATAAGCTATTACTGCGGAGTTTTAATGGCGCTTATTCCATAACTATTACCTCGTCTGTAAAAGTCTCTTCTTGGCTGAAATTTCAGATTTTTCACATAGTGAACCATCACGTTTGCTGATGCCTATATTTTGCTTGCAGGTTTTCATATAAAAGAATAGATAGCATATAACATTATCCTTTCTTTCAGTCTGAACTACAGTACTACTTACACGTTTGTTCCTGACTTCCTCCTACAGTTAGAACGGGTGGCAGAGATTAATTTAATAATATAGTTATAACCCTTCCCTTATGCCCTCTGTTGCAAACAATGGCAGCAGTAGTGCCTGTGCATGTACAACAGCATAGGACACTTATATTGTTAAGAACAGTCTGGATAGAAAGTTGTCAAAGAGGTATAAATCTTATACTTTTGCTACACTAGCTTCCAGGTTGGAACAGGATAACAGTGACATAATTCCAGATGGTGGATATTCACCTGTGTCCTATAGTTGAAGTTAACTGTGTCATACTGGTACATCACCTACTGCCTTCATTGTAAAATTATCAAATTCCATTACTTACAATTCCATACAATTTGCATACGACTACTTCTAAATTTCCATTTTGACCACTGCTTCTGTCTATAAGTATCTGTCAACAGCAAGCATAAGTTGCCATCATTTGTAGTTTCCCTACAATTGTGTATCAGACCTTGGCTGTGAACTTGACTATGCTTTATTGTATGATGTTTAGAGATTTTGGTATTAAACTCTAACCGCTGCTGTATTACCATCTGGGAATCTGACCACTGCTATATTGCTATCTGTGAATCAAATATTCATCGCTTAAATACTGGACTTTGGCGATGAGCTTGGCTACTTCTAATTATGTGAACTTTGACTGCTACTTAATTGTACCCATGTAGGAGTAGTGAGTTTAACTGCTGCCTACTTTTTGCTTTAAGTACCGGACTTTTGCTGGAAGTTCTACTATTGCTGTGTCTCCTGGGTACCAGACCCTGGCTTTTTATTCTGACCTCTATTTTATTGTGCATGTGAACCGGAGACTGGCTGCAAGGCTGACCACTTGCTACTCACTATTCAAAATCTGGACTTTAGCTATGAGTCCACAACTTATTTATTTGTTTTCTAAATATTTAACTCCAGTTCTGAACTTTGATCACTGTTCATCCAATGTATGTATGTGACCTGGATTTCAGCTGTGAGCTTGATTGCTGCATTTGTCTTAACCTTGCACCAGACTTCAAATGCAATTTGCACAATGTTTAGGGGCACCACAGTATTCACCAAATTTAGAGATAGAAAACTAGCGCTAATGTTAAGCGAAGCCATTTTAGCTGAGGGCACTTAAAGCGCATGGATTATGTTTCTCAGGCCCTTACCCATTCGGGGTTAAAGTTGTTTCATTCCCAGCCAATAGAATCCATGGGGAGTGGTTTAGTCACCTCAGTATGAACTCCCATGGATTTCTAGATCTTTCCTTCCCGCACTTTCATGGATGCCTCCCCGCCTGTCCAGCTAGTTATTTGTTTGATTCTAACAAATCTTTTTTACAGAGGAGGCGCAGTTGGTGGGAGAGCAATGCAGTCAACGACTAGTCACAACGGTGGTTAGGATATTTGGCCGCACGTCACTGCCCCTTTCAAGTAACATTACTCTTGATCCTTCTGAGTGGAGGATCCCTTGGCGTGCTTTGCGTGGCCGTCAATGTTGAGTCCAGAAGGGAGCAGTCATGTTGACGCCTGTTTAACACCGGCCAATGGTAAGGGAGTATTCCTTGGTTAGTTTGAATGCCAATGGGCATTGCAGTATTTGGTTAGATGATTAGTTGTTTAGTTGACTGCAGTTTGCTCTTGCCACCACCAGGTGAATACATTTAATTGGTTTATAATTAATAAAAAACTGCGACCTTTTGCCAAAGTAGCTATACGTGTCTGTGTCTTTATTTCAATAGTTTAAGTTACTCTTATAAGGTATGAAGGTTGGTAAGGTGCGTGAAGGAAAGGACATTAGCCATATGCATTTTAACACAGATACATAAAATGATGTATTGATGGTGGTGATCTCGAGTAATGTAAAAACAATATTTATTCTATATAATGCAAATATGCAAGCAAAAGCGCAAAATGCCACAAACAGCAAATTTGACTGTTTAAAGATTCATAGAGCAAATCCGAACAAAAGGAAAAATAAAATAAAAATATAAATCAAACCACATAAAAATACATAATAATAAATGAGTACAAAACAATTGCAGATGTACAGTCCAAAATTGCCTCAAAACAAAAATTTTGAGGGTTAATTGTGTCTAAACTAAAAAATGCCTGCGCATGCCAGGTATAGAATAAAAAGAGGAAAAAAGGTCTTGAATAGATATATATATTGATTGACCAATATGGAAATAGCTGGGCGCACTGTCAGCCACTTCACTTGTGTTTAGTTGTAGGCCTGAAGCCCTCTAAATCCAATACTAATTGGTAGAATGATTTGGCCACGGTGGACAGTGCATGGGGAAGAGTCTATTCCAATGTATGGATGGTGTGCATTCCACCTTGGAACGCACGTTACTTCCTGTTTCCTGTTTCAAAGTAAGCTGAGGTCCCGACCTGTTATGTCACATTATTGACTTTTTCAGGGGATGTCTTGAGTGATGTAATGGGAATCCTGTCTTTTATAGCCCATAAGGCAAATTGATTGGTCGTCTAGTTCATTATCTTTGACTCATATTGATTGTAATTTAATTGTCCTTCAATCGAATGGATATACATTTGAAATATGACGGCAGAAAAACACCCCCACAGATCGGCATTTCAATACACCTATCTCCACCGTCAAAATTCAATCCATGCCATCTCAAAAGTACATTAATACAAACCTTTGAGAAGATGATAATGCACGATATTGATAAGATTAGTAGTCAGAAGGATTATAGACATTGCAACCTCACCATCGCATAAACCAGAGCATTAAGTGATTGACACAATAATAGAGACCTAGGGATATATTTACTAAACTGTGGGTTTGAAAAAGTGGAGATGTTGCCTATAGCAACCAATCAGAGTCTAACTGTCATTTTGTAGAATGCACTAAATAAAGGAAAGCTAGAATCTGATTGGTTGCTATAGGCTTCCAATTTTGGATTTGCTCTATGAATCTTTAAACTGTCAAATTTGCTGTTTGTGGCATTTTGCACTTTTGCTTGCATATTTGCATTATATAGAATAAATAATGTTTTTTCATTACTCGAGATCACCACCATCTATACATCATTTTATGTATCTGTGTTTAGTGCTAGTTTTCTATCTCTAAATTTTATATATCCAAGGCAGGTGAGATCACCTTGCCACTTAAATTTACCTGCTTCACAGATTTTAGATTTTGGTTAGTGCGCAGTTCTCTCTTTTGTTTTCAATACAGTATTCACCAAGATTGATCTATACTAGAGATGAGCGGGCTCGGATTTCGGTAATCCGAGCCCACCCGAACAGTGCGGATCCGACGGGATCCGAGCACTGTTCGGGTACTTCCGGCCACCCAAGGAATGCAAAACGAGGCTATGACATCCAAGTCTCGCGTCGGATCTCGCGAGACTCAGATCTCATAAATGCCCCGCTCGCGGCCGCCATGTTTATTCTCCCTGTGGTTACTGAAGAGGGAGGTTGATGTGCTCTGTCCTGCTGAGTGATTACTTTAGTCAAGTGGTGCTTTGTCCTGCTGAGTCCATTAGTACTTTGTCCAGTGTTCTGTCCTGCTGATTACTTTAGTCAAGTGGTGCTTTGTCCTGCTGAGTCCAGTAGTACTTTTTCCAGTGCTCTGTCCTGCTGATTCCAGTGGGGCTTTGGCCAGTGTCTGTGCTGCTGAGTCCAGTGGTGCTTTTGTCCTGTATTTGTTTCTGATAAGTCCATAGCAATTTGTTAATTAGCCAAAAATCTTTAAAACATTTTTAAAAAATACCAAAAAAATACCCAAAATAGTTTTTTAAAGAAATATAAAAAAAAACTTGAAAAAGTATAAAAAATATTATAGAGCAATATATTCTTGCAGTCCCAAAAAAGAGGAATTGCCATTTCTATTACTACGTTCATTGTTTGTGCAGTCCCAAAAAAGAGGAACTGCCATTTCTATTACTACGTTCATTGTTTGTGCAGTCCCAAAAAAGAGGAACTGCCATTTCTATTACTACGTTCATTGTTTGTGCAGTCCCAAAAAAGAGGAACTGCCATTTCTATTACCACGTTCATTGTTTGTGCAGTCCAAAGTTACCTGAGTTGTCCCCCCTCCAGTGTTTACTCCGAAAGAGTTTTTAGTGCAGCGGAGAACCTGGTCAGTGAGCGGTGAAGGAGGTTGCTTCCGCAGAACGTTGAAAAAATGATGTTCATAAAAATGAATTATCAATTCCTCAATCAAGTACAGCACTGGCCTCCAGATACTACAGAGGGACCTGTGGTTGTGGAGTCCAGCGGGGACGAATTGATAATGTGTGAGGATGAGGAAGTACACACTGAAGGGGGAGAGGAATCAGAGGATGATGATGAGGACGACATCTTGCCTCAGTAGAGCCAGTTTAGTTTGTACAGGGAGAGATGAATAGCTTTTTTGGTGTGGGGGCCCAAACAAACTAATCATTTCAGCCACAGTTGTTTGGTAGGCCCTTTCGCTGAAATGATTGGTTTGTTAAAGTGTTCATGTCCTATTTCAACAACATAAGGGTGGGTGGGAGGGCCCAAGGACAATTCCATCTTGCACCTCTTTTTTTGGCATTATGTGACCATCCAACAGTCGTTTGCCATGAGCACAAAGTACGACAGTAGTCATCCTATGGCAAAGCGGATAACTGCAGCCTTAACAGCTATGTTGGTGATAGACGTGCATCCAGTGTCTGCCATCTGTGCAGTGGAATTCAGACCAGTTGGAGGAGGTAGGAGCAGCCATCTGTGCAGTGGAATTTAGACCAGTTGTAGGAGGTTTTGTGGCCCCGGTACCAAATTGGGTACCGGGGCCACTCCCCTACGCAGTCCAGATAGCTGCGTATCAGATATTAAACTACATTCAGTGTTGGGGCCAAATCCAAAAATAATTAAAATGCACTGTCATGATCGAAAACAAAAGGTATTGACGCGCTAGAACTCCACCCTCTATATGCTGCAGAGGATGGAGGAGCAGCCATATGTTCAGTGGAATTGAGACCAGTTGGAGGAGGTATTGTGGCCCCGGTACCAAATTGGGTACCGGGGCCACTCCACTACGCAGTCCAGATAGATGCGTATCATATATTAAAATACGTTGACTGTTGCTGCCAAATCAAAATTTTATGAAAATGACCTGTCATCGTCGAAAACAAGAGGTAGTGACGCGCTCGAACTACACCCTCTATATGCTGCAGAGGATGTAGGAGCAGCCATATGTGCAGTGGAATTGAGACCATTTGGAGGAGGTATTGTGGCCCAGGTACCAAATTGGGTACCGGGGCCACTCCACTATGCAGTCCAGAAAGCTACCTCGGTGCAACGTTTTGGACTAAAAACAATATTGTGAGGTGTGAGGTGTTCAGAATAGACTGGAAATTAGTGGAAATGATTGTTATTGAATGTTATTGAGGTTAATAATAGCGTAGGAGTGTAAAAAAAAAACAAAAAAAAGGATTTTAGTGCTTTTTATGCTTTTTTAAAAATAAATCAGAACCCAAAACCCTAAATCAGAACCAAAACCTTTCGTCAGGTGTTTTGGCAAAACAAATCAGAACCCAAAACCTCAAGCTAATCAGAACCCAAAACCCAAAATACTAAAAGTGCCCGGTGCACACCCCTAATCTATACATATAATCTCATTTGCATTATAGAGTGTGATGAATGGAAGACCGCTTTTAACACTCAGTCAGACCATTACAAATACCTGATCATGACCCTTGGTCTTTGTAATGCGCCCGCTGCATTTCAGGATTTAACTAATCATGGGTTTCCTCATTTTTTTGACCTGATTCGTTATAATGTACCTGACTGACAATTTGATCTATTCTTAGTCTCTCATTCAGCACCGGCTCCATGTCAAACAGGCAGGCCCGACGCTCCCATTAGGCAAGGTTAGGCACTTGCCTAGGGCGCCGGGCTCTGGAGGGCGCCTGGAGGGCGCCACAGAATAATAAAATACTTTAAAACTGTGCGTGACCGCTGACCATACCTGTCACAGCCGCCGCACAGCATCAGATGCACGGGGAGGGGGGAAGAGGCTATTTTGTCACCACCGCCGCCTCTCTGCTCTGTCTCCTCCCCTCCACTTACTAGTGTCAGTGAGTGGAGGGGAGGAGACGGAGCAGAGAGGCGGTGGTGGTGAGACAAGGTAAGGAGAGGAGGGAGGAGGGCGGCAATTTTTGCGGGGGGGCGACGATTTTTGCGGGGGGGGGGGCGGAAATTTTTGCGGGGGAGGGGGGCACTTTTTTAAAAATGCCTAGGGCGCCGTGGACCCTAGCACCGCCCTGCAAACAGGTACTCATGAAACTTTGGGAGAATCAACTCTTTGCTTAACTGAAAAAGTGTGAATTTAAGGTTCAGAAAGTCTCCTTTCTTAGGTATGTAATGTCATCCACTGGATTCTCTATGGATCCCATTAAGGTCCAACCTCTTTTGGATTGGGAGCGCCCAACTAATCTGAAGGCCATCCAAAGATTTCTGGGGCTCGCTAATTGCTACTAAAGATTTATACATGCCTTCTCTGATTAGATGGCCCAAATAAAGGCCCTGACTCTCAAAGGAGCCTATAATTCCATTTGGACAGATGCTGCAGTCTCCTTCCAGGCTCTTAAATTGTAATTCATCTCCGCCCCATTCTGAGACTCCCTAATCCAGACTTGCTGTTTGTGGTGGAAGTTGTTGCTGCCTGTTACGGACTTACCTTATCCCCGCCGCTCCGTCCAGCCGCACTTCCGCATTCAGGACCATGTGACCGCACCCGGAGGCGGTCACATGACCACAACCTAGAGGAGGGGATTTTGAATCCCCGTCTGTATAAAAACCTCACTCTGACACTCGCTGAGTGTCAGAGCAACACTTACCTGTTCCTGGCTCCTGCTCTTCGTAGATTGCAGTGTCTTCCTGTTTCCAGTGTCTCCTGTGTGCTGATCTCTGCCTGTTTGACTTCCCTGGCTCTCTAATCCCTGTGTACCGACCCGGCTTGCTGACCATTCTCCTATTCTTGTGACCCGTGTACCGAACCTGGCTTGTTGACTCCGAGTTGCCTTCTGATTCTGCCTGACTCCAGTCCTGTGTACCGAACCGGCTTGTTGACTCCGCTACCACCGCTTCACTCCGCTGTACTACATCTTGAGGCGAACCTGGGGACCGCGACCTGCGACTCCTGGCAGCGAAGCCCACCCCGCCTTGCGGCGGTTCTTGGTGAACACCGGGGAGATCGTTAGACTCCGCACCTCAGGTAAGCCAGCGCTAATCAAGATTAGTAATATAGTATCCAGAATCTGTTACAGTTTGCTCTGACCATGGATACCACAGCTAAAGATCTGTTGGAGCATTTAGTAGGAAGGATGGATAAACAAGAAGCTAACCAAGAGCAACTTTTAAAATTCCTCAATAGTCTATCCACTCGCTTGGATGTTGTCCAGAACACCCTAGTGGCTGGTGGATCACCTGGGCCGGCAGTGGCCCCTGTACCTCAGGCAGCAGCAGCAGCTTCTTCCTCGCAGCTACGGTTACCTAACCCACCTAAGTTCGATGGAGACCCTAAAAATTGCAGAGGATTTTTAAATCAATGCTCTATACAATTCGAGCTTCTACCTGGGAACTTCCCCTCCGGAAAAACGAAAGTGGCCTATGTGATTTCGTTATTGTCCGGTCAAGCTTTAGCATGGGCTTCCCCCTTATGGGAGAGGGACGACCCCATTCTACATAACTTCAACCTCTTCTTGTCCACCTTCAAGAAAATATTTGATGAGCCAGGAAGGGTGTCCAATGCCGCTTCCGGCTTACTACGACTCCGCCAGGGAAACCAGTCTGTGGGGCAGTATGCGGTCCACTTCAGAACCATGGCCTCTGAACTTCGCTGGAATGATGAGGCTCTAGTAGCTACATTCTGGCAGGGCCTTTCAGACCGAATCAAAGACGAGTTGGTATCCCAGGAACTCCCTACATCTTTGGACGACATTATCTCCCTCTGTGTCAAAGTTGATTTGCGTTTCAAGGAACGTAATTCCGAGAAGGAACAGTCGCGGCGTAGCATGATTCGCTTGGCCCCCAACTTCCAAACCCCTGTTCTTCCCCCTGAAGAGCCCATGCAACTTGGGAGGACCCGCCTATCAGCCTAAGAGAGGGAGAGGAGATTTCGGAACAAGTTGTGTTTATATTGTGGAGAGAGTGGCCATCTTCTGAGTTCTTGTCCCAAACGCTCGGGAAACGACAGGGCCTAACGAGTTCTGGAGCTGTGTCGTTGGGCCTCTTTTCTCAGTGTCAGTCAGTTCCCAATAGTAATGATTGCCTGTCTATTCCCATTTCCCTTCAGTTAGGACAAAAGACCTTCCCGCAGTCGGCTCTTCTAGATTCCGGGGCCGTAGGAAATTTCATTTCTGCCACAGTAGTTAAACAATTCGCTATTCCCACACAAGCCTTGGAACAACCCATCTCTCTGATGGCCATTGATGGGGGAAGAATCCCTGAGGGGTCCATCTTGGTACGCACTATTCCTCTTCTACTTCAGATAGGAGCACTTCATCGGGAGAAGATTTCTTTTCTAGTAATACAGAGATCTACCAACCCAGTCATCCTAGGACTTCCTTGGTTTCGTGCCCACTCTCCCACCTTGGACTGGAAATCTGGTCACATATTGTCCTGGGGACAGTCCTGCTTCTCTCGCTGCCTACAGAGAGTGGTTCCCCCGAATAGTCCCAGACGTACCCAAGAATTTCCTGTGACTCTCCTGCCTGAGCCATACCAAACCTTCTCTGATGTTTTCTGTCAACAAGAGGCCACTAGACTTCCTCCTCACAGAATCTGGGACTGTGGCATTGATCTGATACCTGGTAAACCCATTCCCAGGGGCCGTGTTTACCCCCTTTCCCTCCCGGAATCTAAGGCTATGGAGGAGTACATCCAAGAAAATCTAAGCAGGGGCTTCATCCGCAAGTCTGCCTCCCCAGCTGGGGCTGGCTTCTTCTTCGTAAAAAAGAAAGATGGGGGCCTCCGCCCTTGCATTGATTACAGAGGCCTGAATGCCATTACCGTTAAAAATCGGTATCCACTGCCACTGATTTCTGAACTATTTGACCGGATCAAGGGTGCCACCATCTTTTCTAAACTTGACCTCAGAGGAGCGTATAACCTTATACGCATTAAGGAGGGGGATGAATGGAAGACGGCGTTTAACACCCGAGACGGCCACTTTGAATATCTAGTCATGCCTTTCGGGCTATGCAATGCCCCAGCCATATTTCAGAGCTTTATGAATGAGCTGTTTCAAGACCTCTTGTACCAATCTGTAGTCATCTACTTGGACGACATTCTCATCTTTTCTCAAGATCTAGCATCTCATCGTACTCATGTATTGGAGGTCCTCTCTCGTATCCGAAAAAATCAGTTATTTTGCAAATTGGAGAAATGCACCTTCGAGCAGAGACAAATTCCCTTCCTGGGATATATTATTTCGGGCACCGGTCTACAGATGGATCCCACAAAATTGAAAGCCATACTTGACTGGCCCCAACCTTCAGGCCTTAAAGCCACTCAACGCTTCCTAGGATTCTCCAACTATTATCGTCAATTTATCAAGGGGTACTCCTCTCTCGTGGCTCCCATCACAGCATTGACCCGCAAATCTGCTGACGCTGGTATTTGGTCCTCTGAGGCTATCCAAGCCTTTATATTATTAAAGTCTCTCTTTTCATCCGCACCCATTCTTCAACAGCCAGATTGTTCTCGTCCCTTTGTCCTGGAGGTAGATGCCTCTTCTGTTGGCACAGGAGCCGTACTATCACAGCGAGGTCCTTCTGGAAAACTTCATCCCTGCGGATTCTTTTCCCGTCGCTTTTTACCTGCTGAGAGGAATTATGGGATTGGCGACAAAGAGCTCCTGGCCATCAAATTGGCTCTCTCCGAATGGAGACATTTACTAGAAGGAGCACAATTCCCTATCACCATATATACCGACCATAAGAATTTGCTGTACTTACGCTCTGCCCGATGTCTAAATCCTCGACAAGCAAGGTGGTCCTTATTCTTCTCACGCTTTGATTTCAACATCACTTTTCACTCAGGATCTAAGAACACGAAGGCAGACGCCTTATCTCGCTCTTTTGATCCAGCTGACATGGAATCCTCGGAGGATAAGAAATTCATTGTAAATCCATGTCAAGTATTGGCAGCTACACACCTGAAAAAGGGCTGCCCTCCAGGCAAAACATTCATCTTGCCACATCTACGCACCCGGCTCCTTCACTGGGCTCATCACTCACTCTTCTCTGGGCATGCCGGCATTCGCAAGACCTGGGACTTATTGTCCCGAAGCTACTGGTGGCCTTCCTTGCTGGAGGATGTGAAGAAATTTGTTGCTGCTTGTTCCAAATGTGCTCAACACAAGACCTCTAGGAAGAAGCCTTATGGATGCTTGCTCCCATTACCCATTCCTGATTACCCTTGGTCACAGATCTCCATGGATTTTATCACGGACCTTCCCCCTTCCAAATCCTGTACTGTAGTGCTTGTGGTCACGGATCGCTTCTCTAAAACAGCTCACTTTATTGCTCTCAAAGGCCTTCCTTCTTCCTCCTCCTTAGCCGATATTTTTATTAAAGAAATATTTCGCCTCCATGGCTGTCCTCAACATATTGTGTCCGATCGGGGATCACAATTCATATCAAAATTTTGGCGGTCTTTTTGCAATAAATCCGGGATTAAGCTTGACTTCTCTTCCGCATATCATCCCCAGTCCAATGGGGCTACTGAGAGAACCAACCAAGAATTAGAGAAGTTTCTAAGAATATTTATCTCTAGTAACCAAGACAACTGGGTGGACCTTCTCCCTTGGGCCGAGTTCGCCCATAACAACCATTTTCATGAGGCCATCTCTAACTCCCCCTTTTTTGTTCTGTATGGCTGCCATCCTAGACTACCCACCTTCTCTCAAGTCTCATCTTCTGAAGTTCCAGCAGTGGACTCTCTGGTTCGTAACTTCTCTGATATTTGGGAACAAACCAAGACAAACTTAAAACAAGCAACTACTCGTTCCAAAAAATTCTACGATAAAAGGAGAAGAATGACTCCAAGTTTTGCAGTTGGTGACAGGGTATGGCTATCCACCCAGAACATTCGTTTAAAGGTTCCCAGTAAAAAATTTGCTCCCAAGTTTATTGGCCCATTTGCTATATCTGAGATTATTAATCCCGTAGCCTTTAGATTGAGTCTGCCTCCCTCCTTACGCATACCCAATGTCTTCCATGTCTCCTTGTTAAAACCGATGGTAACCAACAGATTCTCCACCTCATCCAGAACTCCTCCCCCTGCTGTGGATCGGGATCAAGTTGAATACGAGATTAAAACTATCCTAGATTCTCGTAAAGTTCAAGGTGCCATACAGTTCTTGGTGGATTGGAAGGGTTACGGTCCTGAGGAGCGCTCATGGGTAAGAGCCATTGACCTACATGCTCCCCGTCTACTTAGATCCTTCCATAAAAAATTTCCTTTGAAACCCTATTAGGTGTTCGGAGTCCACCTTTATTGCAGGGGGTACTGTTACGGACTTACCTTATCCCCGCCGCTCCGTCCAGCCGCACTTCCGCATTCAGGACCATGTGACCGCACCCGGAGGCGGTCACATGACCACAACCTAGAGGCGGGGATTTTGAATCCCCGTCTGTATAAAAACCTCACTCTGACACTCGCTGAGTGTCAGAGCAACACTTACCTGTTCCTGGCTCCTGCTCTTCGTAGATTGCAGTGTCTTCCTGTTTCCAGTGTCTCCTGTGTGCTGATCTCTGCCTGTTTGACTTCCCTGGCTCTCTAATCCCTGTGTACCGACCCGGCTTGCTGACCATTCTCCTATTCTTGTGACCCGTGTACCGAACCTGGCTTGTTGACTCCGAGTTGCCTTCTGATTCTGCCTGACTCCAGTCCTGTGTACCGAACCGGCTTGTTGACTCCGCTACCACCGCTTCACTCCGCTGTACTACATCTTGAGGCGAACCTGGGGACCGCGACCTGCGACTCCTGGCAGCGAAGCCCACCCCGCCTTGCGGCGGTTCTTGGTGAACACCGGGGAGATCGTTAGACTCCGCACCTCAGGTAAGCCAGCGCTAATCAAGATTAGTAATATAGTATCCAGAATCTGTTACACTGCCAACGTATGTGCTGGGGTTGTATTATCTCAGAAAGATCCCGGGATTACAGAATGCCTATGCATATTTTTCCCTGAAAATTCTCTTCTGCTGAAGCTACCTATGATGTAGGCAATTGCCAACTGTTAGCCATAAAATGTGCTTTTGAACAGTGGTACCACTGGCTGGAGGGAGCTATTCATGTCATTATTCATGTTATCTCTGTTATTAATGACCCCAAGAACCTCAACTCCAGACAAGCATTTTGGGCATTGTTTTTCACCTGCTTTAGGTTTATTATTACCTATAGACCTGATTCCAAGAATGATAAAGCTGATGAACTCTCACGAAGCATTATCTCTAGTCATTCTCCACCTGCTGAACCTCTGCCCTTATCCATACATGCCGCTTTGACTCAAGATCTGGGGGCAACTCTTCCACTCAATTGCTCCTCTGGAGACCCCTATGAATAGATTATTTGTTCCAGTTCATTTTCGGTAGGCAGTCCTGGCTGAATCCCATGAGAGTAAGGTTGCTGGATATCCAGGGATCTCTAAAACTGTTCAGATTCTCTCACATTCTATCTGGTGGCCCACTCTATCCTCTGATGTTAGGGATTTTGTGCTTTCTTGAGAAGAATGTGCCAGAGGCAAACCCTCCAGAAATAGTCCTTTGGGCCAGTTGATGACTTTACCAACTCCAGTTAAACCCTGGACACACCTCTCAATGGACTTTATTGTAGACCTGCCATGATTATCTGGTCATAACATCATCTGGGTAGTAGTGGATCAGCTTAGCGAAATGGCTCACTTCGTTCCCTTGGCAACACCACCTAATGCCCAAACCTTAGCACAATTGTTTATCCAGCATATCTTTCATCTCCATGGCCTTCCTGAAGATGCCTCTGACTGTGGCTTCCAATTCATCCCCATTTTTGGAGGTCATTCAGCATCGCGCCTTGGGATTAACATCAGCCTATCATTTGCATGCCATCTACAGTATAACAGTCAGACAGAAAGGGTTAACCAATCCTTGGAACAATTTCCCTGAGCTGAATTTGCTTATAATAACTCCTGTCATTCTTCCACTCACATGTCTCCATTCTTTTGTAATTTTGGCTTCCATTCCAGGTCTAATTCTCTCTTCTCCATAAGTCCTTCTGGTCTTCCTGGTATTCTTCATGGTATTTTGCATTGTACGTATATTTGAAGTGGATGGAAAGTGGTTGGAGGGTAGCATGCTCCTGGTCATGCTGGTCATGCTCACTCTGCCAGCGAAGCATGGAATATTACCTCTAGAAATCCTGTGTTTGCCCCTGATGATTTAGACTGCATAGTCCCATTAGCTACAGTTTCAATCGCAATTGATCAGAGTGGACTTGAGATTTTGTGACAAAGAAAGTTACTTATGACCGGTGTTTATTATGTGTATGCTACACACTAGATTCATAAATTAGCTAACAATATATGCCATGTAAACATTCTGTATATATTCCAAGCAGTCTTTAATATTTATTTCAGTAACAAAGTTTTTCAAACACTGACATCAGCAATACATAATATATACTACAGTCTACACTAATTGCTGTCACATTAATTAATAAATTTAGTCCTCGTTAATTAATTTGGGAAATTGGTGATAAAAATGGAAAATTAACATTATGTTCTAAGTGAAATAGATGATATTGGGATATATGTAAAATAACTCTTTAAATGATCGTCTTGTTGTAAAACACAGGTAAATTAATAATCAACTTACTGAATTTATTTTTACCGAAGTAAAGGTTGATTAGCATAAGTAAAATCTCATCACACAAAGGCTGACTTATACAGATCATGCAAAGCAGGCTTTCATCATAGAAACATGTTAAGGCAAGTTATGTTTTTTTTAATTACTCTCTGTACAATACTATGTAACCTGAAAATGATTTTGTATTTTAATGAGTCTCTGTTAGAAGAAGTATTTATTACAAACGTACATTTTGGAGATGAACAGGGAGAGGCATGTTCATTCTTGAACTGCATAAGGTGGATAACGTAACACACAGGCTACGTGACTGTGGCAATATTCAATAATGAGTTGGCACACATAGATGTGTCTCCTATGCACACATGGGGGTATATTTACTAAACTACGGGTTTGAAAGAGTGGAGTTGTTGCCTATAGCAACTATGTGTAACAGAGATCACCGCACTAAGTTAATATATAATATCTTATAGTCAATAACCCCTATATAATTGAACATTAATTAGTTCCTAAATAAATCTAATATACATAGAGGGTGCACCCTTACACTGGATTTTAGGAAATGTAGGACGAAGAGAAAGAGTGTATCAAAGGGGCACTCCGGGGTATGGAGTGTAAAAAATTTATATTTTATTAGTAATTATTAAAAATTGGAGTATCTTGATACAACTAGCGAAATATAAGAATAAAAACAAAGTGAGGGAAGTGAGGGTAAAATTGCAGTTTCTACTGCAAATCGCCTGTAATCTCACTACTAATATTAAATTGATAAATCTTGATATAAGAATATTGGCTGCTGTTATGATAATTAATCATTCAGTAAAGAGTTCAAATACATTGAAGTTGTTATTTTAACAATATTTCACAGATATAATTTGGCTATGGGTTGTATAATTGATTGTATGGATTACAAATAATAGTCCATGCCTAAATGATATCTGTGATCCTATATACTCCTAAGATCATGACAGGTAGTAACTCCTATGCTGGCAATACAATGGTCTAAGGTGAATTTCAGGATGAAGCTTGCTCCGCCCTCCTAATCAGTCTTAGTGGCCATAGGGAGCTGTATAGTAAAGTCACTGTGTTAACAGCCGTGTATACTAGGATATGATAATCAGTGATTTTAACGGCACTCTATATAACAAGATTATCTTAACAGATACTATCTGATAGGAGATAAAGCGCAATAAGCTTGCTAATATCTATGCTATCTGAAGATTATTAGATGTTTTTCTCAGCCCATTGTATAGCGGTTATATTGCCCCATAGTTTGCTAGGATGTGCGGGTATGATATTTATTTCTTAGAGTAAACTAGGTATTGTTTAACAGCAGCGTGTGAGATACAAAGCGAACGCCGACGCGCGTTTCGCTTGTATGCTTTTTCAAGGCAAAGAAAAAGCATACAAGCGAAACGCGCATCGGCGTTCGCTTTGTATCTCACACGCTGCTGTTAAACAATACCTAGTTTCGCTTGTATGCTGTTAAGATAATCTTGTTATATAGAGTGTCGTTAAAATCACTGATTATCATATCCTAGTATACACGGCTGTTAACACAGTGACTTTACTATACAGCTCCCTATGGCCACTAAGACTGATTAGGAGGGCGGAGCAAGCTTCATCCTGAAATTCACCTTAGACCATTGTATTGCCAGCATAGGAGTTACTACCTGTCATGATCTTAGGAGTATATAGGATCACAGATATCATTTAGGCATGGACTATTATTTGTAATCCATACAATCAATTATACAACCCATAGCCAAATTATATCTGTGAAATATTGTTAAAATAACAACTTCAATGTATTTGAACTCTTTACTGAATGATTAATTATCATAACAGCAGCCAATATTCTTATATCAAGATTTATCAATTTAATATTAGTAGTGAGATTACAGGCGATTTGCAGTAGAAACTGCAATTTTACCCTCACTTCCCTCACTTTGTTTTTATTCTTATATTTCGCTAGTTGTATCAAGATACTCCAATTTTTAATAATTACTAATAAAATATAAATTTTTTACACTCCATACCCCGGAGTGCCCCTTTGATACACTCTTTCTCTTCGTCCTACATTGCCTATAGCAACTAATCAGATTCTAGCTTTCATGTATTTAGTGCATTCTACAAAATGACAGCTATAATCTGATTTGGTTGCTATAGGAAACAGCTCCATTTTTTCAAACCTGCAATTTTTGGAAATATGTCCCATGATCTAACGATAGCTATTTTACACGTAAGTATGGAGAACCACTGAGGGGCATATTCAATTGCTGGTGGAAACGCCAAAAATTGCGCGCTCCGCGCACTATTACCGTCATTACGGTAATGCGTAAATACCATTATTACGGTAGTTTTCTCGCTGGATTTCAGCTCGCAGCTCCCTGAGCCGCGAGCTGAAATCCAGCTTACTATTACCGTAATAAAGGTAATAGTTTTAACGCAGCGGGAATTCGGAACAATTGAATATGCCCCTAAGAATTGATTTTTTTGATGATATAAATGGGGCTGTTAATTTTTTTAGCATTTTATTTTAGACTTTTGGATACAACTCCTTTTTTAATTTGTTACTGAAATGTACATTTCAGGTAAGCCTGCCAGAAATAGAAGCTCTGTCAATAATGGAAATAAAAGAAGTGTTTTACTGCCAACATCAGACTAGGTGGTACAACCTGTAAAACAAGCGGGTTTGCCCTTAGTTGCCCAGATAATATCAACGTACCAGTGTTCCTTGGTCCCACCTTGAATAAACGGAGGTTATGAAACCACCCATTAAAATTACTTCCTCGTTTCATACAGAAACCTGACTGCAAGATCTGTCCAACTTGTGAACAGATAACATGTAGAAACTCATGTTGGCCCTGAATTTAAAGAACATTTACAAAAGAAGGTTCTGCCTGTTCAGGTAGTTATCTGATACCCTCAGTTACAGTTTGGCCACTCAGTGCTTTGTCCAAATTGGCTATTTCTACTTCATAAATCAAATTGTACAAAACTCATTTGGTCAAATTGCAAATGGAATCTGTAACACAGCATCTGGCTAACAGACAGGATTGGTCTGTGTGTAGACAGCAAAACTGTATTGTAAATGGTATGGGAACTTTTAAAATCATATTTTGGAATATTTTTTCTAGATATTACTGACTCTGAATTTTTTTAAATATCATTTTTCTTAATAGATTCTGGATTATGCTTATTTCATTACATTTCTGAAAAGTACAGCAATGATGCATAAAAGGAATGTGAAAATACAATTATAGTTCTGCTGAACAATACATTAGATTAGTAAATAGTGTATTGGCTAAGATGATCATGAAAGGTGTGAATGGGAAGGATAGAATAAGATGCAGTGTTACTGGTTATTGTTATGCACAGTGTATGAATTTATTTCTCCTGTGTAATTAACAAGACATGTTTTAAAAGGCAATCGTCACCTTATTGCAAGTCATGCTAATTAAATGGAGCATTGTGAGAAATACACCATGACATGTCCCTCAATTGGAAGCCTACTTTAGATTCACTGTGTGCATTTAGCCTTTCATTACCGTCATGTCTTATTCTGCTAATAGGCATTTATATAGAAATTATCCCACACATATCACTGACAGCAGGACCAGTGCTGATACAGTACTATGCAGTTACTTTGTTTTCTTTGTTAGTGTTTCCGCCCAGCTGAATCACAAGAGTATTAAGCATTTGACCTTTTATTTTTGACCCCTACAACTTATCTTTCTTGGGGGGTCAATTCAATTAGCCATTTTTGCCTGTGGAAATGCTAATGTGTGTTTTTCCCTTGCAGGATTCAATTCACACATTTCACCATTTTTTTCCCTATACAAATGTATAGGCTGGAGCATAAAGTCCAATTTAATATCTAAAACCTGTGAAGTTATCATGTGTGCATTGGTGATAAATTCCCTAAAACACCTCTGGAGGTTTGCACCTCCAAAAGGTGGTGAAAAGTTATTACACATCATTAACTTTAATGAGGAAACATTCAAGAGCTTATTCAAAGCATGTGAAATGCACCTACTACATTTTATTTTATAATCCAATTTGTTTAATAATAATAAGTCATAAATAATTATCAGCTGCCACCGCAATAAACATTGCTTATATCCAGTGGCGGGATTCAAATAAATTAACAACCGGTTCTCTGCCCTAATGACCGTTTTAAGTATACAAAAAGATATCAATATCAAGAGGCAATTATCTAGTCAAAAGCAGGTGTGCGTGTGTGTATCAAATATTTCTTATTTTATGCTGCTAATATCGAGATAATCATAATAATGAGTCATGTTATGCCACACAGTAGTGCCCCCATTTCAAATTAAGCCACAGTAATGCCCCCAGTTCATATTAGGGGTGTGCACCGGCCACTTTTCGTGTTTTGGGTTTTGGGTTCTGATTGGTTTTGCCAAAACACCCCACTAAAGGTTTTGGTTCTGATTTTGGGTTTTGGGTTCTGATTTTTTTTTAAAAAAGCATAAAAAGTGCTAAAATCCATATTTTTTGATTTTTTTTTCACTCCTACACTATTATTAACCTCAATAACATTCATTTCCACTAATTTCCAGTCTATTCTGAACACCTCACACCTCACAATATTGTTTTTAGTCCAAAAGGTTGCACCGAGGTAGCTGGATGTCTAAGCTAAGCGACACAAGTGGGCGGCACAAACACGTGGCCCATCTAGGAGTGGCACTGCAGTGGCAGACAGGATGGCAGTTTGCAAGAGTTTGCTAGAGGTGCAAGATGGAATTGTCCTTGGGCCCTCCCACCCACCCTGATGTTGTTGAAATAGTACATTCGCACTTTAACAAACCAATCAGGAACAGTGAACGTAGGTTAATCTCTGGTACTAATATTTCTGGACTGCAGGAACAGTGAACGTAGTTTAATCTCTGGTACTAATATTTCTGGACTGCAGGAAGAGTGAACGTAGTTTAATCTCTGGTACTTATATTTCTGGACTGCAGGAACAGTCAACGTAGTTTAATCTCTGGTACTAATATTTCTGGACTGCAGGAACAGTCAACGTAGTTTAATCTCTGGTACTAATATTTCTGGACTGCAGGACTACCTCTGATCAAGATCGGGGAGGAAATTGACGAGGAGGGTGGTGCTGGTGTTGATACAACAGGACCAAGGGATTTAGGTGTCCCTGGACTGCTGACGGTCCTAGCCACAGGTCCTGAACTAAACACTGAATTATGAAGGTTCTTCAGGTGATGTATGAGGGAGGATGTCCCTAGGTGGCCAAGATCCTTACCCCTGCTTATTTGAGCTTTACATAAGGTACATATGGCCATTTGTTGTCCGGATTGGGATAAAAATAACTCCAGACCGAAGAGGTGGATTTTTTGGTCTTCTGGCCAGGCATGACGATGGGCTTTTTCATCCCATGGACAACAACTGTTTCCCCCCCTGGTGCCTCATTTAAGATAACCACATCAGCATCCTCCTCGTCAAGTTGCTCCTCAGCGACAGCTACATCAATATCCTCCTCCCGGTGTACAACATTGACACCTTCATTAGCCAAATCTGTAACTGGACTGTGGGTGATCCTTCCAGTATATGCAGAGGGCATGCTGCAAATGGTGGAAGGAGCCACCTCTTCCCGTACAGTGATGGGAAGGTCAGGCTTCGCAACCACCAACACCCTTGGACTCGCCTTGGGGATTTGTGATGACATCTCTTTAGAAGGCAGAGTTGTTTGCTGTGTTGTTGATGACAGCTTAACTCTCTTAAATTTTTTAGAGGGGGGGAGGAGGAGGGCTTAGATCCTTGGGTGAAGCTTAACCACTAGTCATGAACGCGGGCCAGGGCCTAAGCCGTTCCTTGCCACTCCGTGTCGTAAATGACATATTGGCAAGTTTACGTTTCTCCTCAGATGATTTCAATTTTATTTTTTTGCTAATTTTAGTTAACTTTGGCTTTTTGGATTTTACATGCCCTCTACTAGGAGATTGGGCATCGCCCTTGGCAGACGACGTTGATGGCATTTCATCGTCTATGTCATGACTAGTGGCAGCAGCTTCAGCATTAGAAGGAAGTGGTTCTTGATCTTTCCCTACTTTATCCTCCAAATTTTTGTACTCCATTATAGTTTAATCTCTGGTACTAATATTTCTGGACTGCAGGAACAGTGAACGTATTTTTATATATTGCAGTACTAATATTTCTTGACAGCAGGAACAGTGAACGTATTTTTATATTGCAGTACTAATATTTCTTGACTGCAGGAACCGTGAATGTATTTTTATATATTGCAGTACTAATATTTCTTGACTGCAGGAACAGTGAACATATTTTTATATATTGCAGTAGAAATTTTTTTATACTTTTTTTATACTTTTTTTTTATTTTTTTTAATTAGTTTTGTATACTTCTTTTAGAATTTTTTTTAAATTATTTTTGTATAATTTTTTTTTTATTTTTTTATAATTTTCAAATAATTTTAAAACAACATTGGCCTTAGCAGAACAGAGCACAGGACACAGCACCACTGGACTCAGCAGGACAGAGCACTGGAAAAAAGAACCACTGGACTGATCAGCAGGACAGAGCACAGGACCAAGTAACTACTAGATATTAAGCAGGACAGAGTGACAGGACACAGCATCACTAAAACTACAACCTCCCTCTTCAATGATCTGAGCCCACCTGAAGATGCCGGCCGCGAGCGGGGAATTTATGCAATCCGAGTCTCACGAGATCCGACGTGAGACTTGGACGTCAGAGCCTCACTTCCATTTTTTTGGGCGCCGGAAACACCCGAACAGTGCTCGGATCCCGTCGGATCCGCACTGTTCGGGTGGGCTCGGATTAGCGCAATCCGAGCCCGCTCATCTCTAGTTCATATTATGCCACAGTAATCTTCATCACACTTTGCCATGCTGCTTTTGCTCCTTCACACTCTGCCATGCTTCCTTTGCCCCCTTCACACTCGACCATGCTTCCTTTGCCCCCCTTCACACTCGACCATGTTGCCTTTGCCCCCCTTCACACTCTGTTATGCTGTCTTTGCCCCTCACAACACTCTGCCATGCTGCTTTTGCTCCCCTTCACACTCTGCCATGCTGCCTTTGCCCCCCCCCCCCTTGCTTCCGTTCCTTCACTTACCTTTTCTGTTGGCTTCTTTCTTTTCTTCTCTTCTTGCTTGCTGCCAACTCCTCTCTGCGCCGCTCCTCACTGAATGTCGGGCATGATGACGTCACCCCACACATTCACTGCGGCCGGAGCAGGGAGGAGGAGTGCCGACGCCGCGGACAGTTGAGTATTTTTTTTATTTTTTTTTAAAGGGCCTGCTCCCCCCACCAACAAAGATGGTGGACTCAGCCTGTAGTCACCGATTCGCCAATCCGAGCCTAAAATTAGGTATCGGTTGTGGTGAAACTACGAGAACCGGCTGAATCCCACCACTGCTTATATCCGTTAATATATTACTCATCACTCTGGATGCCCATGTTCAGCTCTACATCATATTTACCAAATTTTTACTCTTTTTAATCTCTTCCTGTAGGAGATCCTGGTGGGAAGGTGAAGTGTGTGGATGAAGGGGGGCAGGTCATAATGACGCGTAAGCATCATTTTGCCATGGGGGTGGGGGGAAAAAGGCGCAATTAACCACGTATCGCATTATGGAGGCTCCCGGCCTGCCCACTTCACTAGAAATTAGGCAGCATGCAGGAGAATGTCCTAATCTCCCGGAAGTCTGGAAGACCTATCTGGAATTCGGGAGTCTTCCGGAAGAGTGAGCAAATATACTATACATGCATGGGGCCCTGGGGCATATGTGGAACTGGATGTTCAGTTTGAGCTTCCTGGTCCACTTTTTAAACAAAAATTTTTTTCAAATAAAAGCTTCCTTTTTAAAGAAACAAAACTTTTAGATATAAAACATTAAGGCAGATATAATATGAACGTTGTGTCTACCAATATATTGCATTCATTTTTTTTAAGTTTCTCTATCTGATATGCCAGTCATAGATGGCATTAACAGACTAGGTATTACAGAGGTACACACAAATATAAATTGGCTGCCCCATGGGGAATCCTTTGTTGGCTCGGACTTACCTTCGCATAGGTAAATCGAGGCGTGTTTCCTAGTACCTGGAAACCCACTCCAAGCCTAGGACACTGTATAATTGAGGTGGCTGGACCCTGCCCCCGCTTCACACGGCTCTGTTTGAAAAGAGAGAGCTGCATGCACCTAACAGTAGTGCACGCAGCATTGCCCATGTTTATTATGGGGATAGGAAGAGTTGGAGAGCATCTAAAATTATAGCCACGCCCCCATGCACGCTGGACACACCCACTGGCGGTGAGGTGTGGAAACCCCCCTCTACAAATCCTGCGTTTCCCCCAGCTTTGGTATAACATCTTTATTGCCAGTGATAATCCTGATATATAGGGCAAAGTAAAAATAAGACTCATTACCGTTTTTGACAGCAATATGGCTTTTATTTTAGAAGTCAACCTTGATAAGAAAATGACAATATATAAGATTCTCCAGTGCCACAATGACAGCCACAGGACATGGACAAGCGGTAGAATGTGTCACTTTTCTGTGTGTGAATGTTTTTAATACATTGATTGAAGCGTGTCTAGAAATATGCTTTTTCACAGACGTGCAAAAACAGCCACTGAAAAACAAGAGCACTGGCAAAGTTCAGCATAGACTAATTAAACTCAAATTTATTTACAAACAGCAGCTTAGGACATAGGTTTTCCCAGTAACCTCCTTCCTTAAGTGCAGAAATGTGAATAAACTTACCATGCTAATACCTTACTAATACCGCTTTCATACTGCCGCCCCGGCAATATCCCGGGTTTTTCCCGGGGCTTGAAGCTGGGTTTTTGCCGGGGCTCGGAGCGTCCCAGCTCAGAAACACCATTCATACTGCACCTCGGACCCGGGAATTTCCCGGGTTGACCCCATTCATACTGCACAAGTCTGTGCCCTGGCAATTTGTGGGAGTCATCACCAGAGCAGTTTTCATTTGCTGAAAAATGGTAACATATTTAATTTTCTGTCCTAACAAGTTTTAATTGGTAAAAAAAATGCATCCAATAGAAATATTTTTGTTATATTTATACAAATATTTTGGGTTGGTTTAATCAGAAACCTGACATCTGTATAGGCCTATAAACTAACAAAAGCTTCTATAAAGCTCAATATTTTCTTATTTCTTTTTCTTTTAAGATATACATATTTTAGTAATTTCTGCCACATTGTCCATTAGGTGACCTTGTCCAGTTTGTTGTCCAAAAAGACAGGCAGACAGCCAATCAGCTTGTTTTCTGTGCAACCCGGGTTGAAAAACCCGGGTTGCACCATTCATAGTGCAGGCAACCCGGGTCCGACCCGGGAATTACCCCTCGATAAATCCCGGGTTGAAGACCCGGGTTTTTAGACCCGGGATTTTAGACCATTCATACTGCACCAAGACCCGGGTCGTTTGAGCTCGCCCCGGCAAAAACCCGGGATTTTGGTGCAGTATGAATGGGGTATTATATCACATTTATCTTATCAGTGACTGCCAGGTGGAATGTCCATTCACATTGACTTCCACAAAAGTGCAATTGAAAGTTTCAAACTATGTCCGGTTAAACATATAGTACAAGACCCATTCTCCACAAACTGAGAGGTGGTAGAAAATCGAAGTCATTTCTTAGGGATAAAAGGCTCCCTCCAGCAAAACAGGGAACTCCCTCTAAATGAGCCCTTTCCACTCATTTACCTCATTTAAAAATCTCATCCTGTAAAAAGAAATCTCAGTTGTTACATGTGGGTGGCAGTATGCCACTTATACACGTAAAGGAAACAAAGGAGCGCCAACCAGCAAAAAAAGAATGAGATAACCACCTTATTCTTAGAAAATTTGTAACAAAACAATAAACATATAAAAAGATTACAAGTTCAGTATGTGAATGTTCAGGACTTACTATTCTTCTGTTTCTGGCAATATGTCCCTTAGTGTCCTTTATTTATATGAAGGTTATCTAGTCCTGGCAGACATTATTTTATTTCTTACTGCAGCAACCATCAATATAGGTGAAAGCAGTGAGCTTTATTTCAAATAAAATTATTTTTAAACTTGTGTGTGTATGTTTTAGTTACATTTTTCTTTTGGTGCACTACAGGTCCTAGTGGGCCCTGGGTGCCAGGGCATGCTGCAATTGTGGTTCCCCAAGTGCCATTTGGGCATGCTGGTACATCTAGTGCACAAGGGACAAAATAAATTTATACGTTTATTTAATATTACCCCACACCCACTACACCAGGGGTGTGGGAAGAACCCTAGTGCTTTCAGCATGAAGCTGGCTAACCCTAAGGGGGAGGATGGGGGCATTTTTTTGCCAGTCCAATCCCCCTAATGATCAGCGAATTGCTGGTGTGACATTATGGCAGGGGAGATCCCAAGCTGCGGGGGTTCCTGCCATAGTGCCAGGCTGGCTGCACTTGGGTTGGTACCAAACAAAACAAAAGCAAAATTATTATCTTTTACTACAGCAAGTTCCATGCTGATGATGATCATTATCAACGTTGATATTGCACCAGGGAAAAGTACCGCAACAGTCCTATCTGTGGCTACTTCCACTTCGGCATAGAATGTAAGAGTATGAACGTTCCCTTACTTTGCTAGGATCAGCCAGTACTTTTCCTGTTTCACCTCTCTAAGGGGCACATTTATCAATATTCACATAATGTGAAAAGTAGTTTTCAATCCTTATCGCAATGGTAAGGATTGAACTATTTCTCACATTTATGTACAACAGGGCCGTCTCTTCCATTGGGCACGATGGGTAGGTGCCCGGGGGCCCTGCAGGCAAGGGGGGCCCGTCCGAATCCAAAAATTCGGACGGGCCTTGCGGTCACATCAGCGGTGATCCGGCGCCCTCCCTGGTCCCCTCTTCCGTGCTGTGCTCACAGTGAATGCTGCAACCACAGCACGGAAGAGGGCAGAAGAGACTCAGCGGCGCGGAAAAAAGAAGAGGATCGGACTTAGGGTAAGTTAAGGGGGCCCCTATATATATATATATATATATATATATATATATGATAGTGTCACTTCCGGCTGTGGAGTGTCACTTCCGGCTGTGGAGGAGGACGGACGTGCCGCGCATGCTCTCCCTGGGGTCTTACACCTGGCTCCTTAATCCCGCGACCGGCGCCTCTCCGTTGTCATTCCCTCCTCCACCCGCCTCACTTACCTCCACTCACTCCTGCCTCCAGCCTGCTCCAGCGAGGTTGGCGATTCTCAGAACGGCTGCCTCCCGCGGTGCCTCCAAATCGAGCCCCCGGCTCCGGCCCGCTGCTCCTACCTGGCTCACCGTCCGGCTCCAGCCCAGCTGCTTCCACCGCTCCTTCCTGGATCTTGGGTTTTGCCGCTTTGCCTCTCGTCCTGACTCCCGGCCGCCGCTACCACTTTCACCCACTCTAGGCCGCGGCTTGGGCCTACCTCTCAGCTGCTTCCTGTTTCCTGCTGTCTCTGACCAAGCTCCGATCAAGCTTCCTGTCGCCTGCCCCTGGCTCCTGATGCATCCCTGGTGCCCGCAGTTTCCTGCTTGACGCTTCCCCGCTGCTACCACCTCAGCCTCCTGTTACCGCCTGGCCTGCTCTCCTTGTCCGGACCCCGCATGGCCTGCCTGTCGCTGACCGTCCTCCACGTGCTCCTCCCTGACTTGGATCTCTCCTTTCTGCTTGGTGCATCCATTCACCCACTGCTGCTCCTGTGGACTGATCTCCGATCCGTTTTGCCTGGACCCTCCTGCTCCTGAACGCTGGTCTTTCACGAACTACTCCTGGACCCTCCTGCTCCTGAACGCTGGTCCCCTTGAACTGCTCCTGTGAATACCTGGACCTCTCCTGAACTCTCCCGGTACCTGCAGCCCTCACTGCCTTTTCTTGTGCTCAATTCCACCATACCATCTATCCATTTATTTAATTTATCTATTTATTTTATTTATTTATTTTATTTTATTTATAATCTATTTATCTTATTTATTCCACCTCTTATTTTATTTTATTGTTCCCCACTGCACACGGTCTTCATTGCTAAGATCGTGACTTCATTCATTTCACCATACCACCATACTGTTTAATTTAATCTATTTATTTTATTTACTCCACCTTTATTGTATTGTTCCCCACTGTACATTGTCTACATTGCTTAGATTG
This sequence comes from Mixophyes fleayi, assembly GCF_038048845.1. Lineage (NCBI taxonomy): Eukaryota > Metazoa > Chordata > Amphibia > Anura > Limnodynastidae > Mixophyes > Mixophyes fleayi. Next base: position 203,048,451 of record NC_134405.1, read on the forward strand.
TGATTTCATTCTCCTCTACTTTACATTGTTTTATTGCTTTGCAACTGCTCTCCATTTACATTGTCTACATTGGTTACACTGCTTTGTCCCTGCCTCTAATTTGCTTTGTTCCACCTCGGCTCCCTACCACCGCCCTCCCGACTGTGCTCCTCCCTTCCACCTCCCCGGCCGTTCTCTTACTCTCCTACCTCTCATCATGCCGCCTCGCTCCTTTCCTATACCCATCCTCTCCCCCTGCCCCCACCAAGGGCCCAAATCTCTCAGTACCATCTCTCAACCCCCCCTCACTCCGCCAACCCTGACAATCTGATCCATATCTCCGCTTCTCCATCTCTCCCTTTTTCGTGTGCCCTCTGGAACTCCAGGTCTGTCCGCAACAAACTGTCCTCCATTCATGACCTCTTCATCTCTAACTCTCTTAATCTTCTTGCCTTAACCGAAACCTGGCTCACTTCTTCTGACACTGCCTCCCCTGCCGCTCTCTCCTATGGCGGCCTCTCTTTCACCCACTCCACCAGGCCAGACGAGCGGCCAGGTGGGGGAGTGGGCCTCCTCCTATCTCCTAACTTCCCCTTTTCGGGTCATACCCAATTTACCTTCCCTCTCCTTCTCCTCCTTTGAAGTCCACTCCATTCGGCTCTTCTCCCCCATCCACCTCCGCATCTCCGTCATCTACCGTCCCCCTGGCCCTACCTCTCTTTTTCTTGACAACTTCGCCGCCTGGTTCCCCCACTATCTTTCCTCTGACCTGCCCTCCATCATACTGGGTGACTTTAACATCCCTATTGACAACCGTTCTGACCCCGCCACCATAAAACTTCTCACTCTTTCCTCCTCCCTTGGCCTCACACAGTGGACCTCCTCCCCCACCCACTGTCTTGGTCACTCCCTCGACCTCGTCTTCTCTCACCTCTGTGATCTCTCTGACTTCTCCAACTCTCCCTTCCCACTCTCTGACCACCATCTCCTCTCCTTCACTCTATCCTCCGCCCCTGCTCCCACCCCGCCTATAGCCACCCTCACCAGGCGCAACCTCGACGCCATCGACCCCAACTCCTTCTCCTCCTCTCTGGATACTCTGCTATCACCCCTTCTCTCTCTGGCCTGCCCTGATCAGGCGTCCTCTCTCTACAACCTATCTCGCGCTACCGCCCTGGACACCGTTGCCCCGGCCTCTTCTATCCGCCGTCGTCGCCTTATTCCCCAACCATTGCACTCCAAACTCACCAGCTCCCTCCAAAAGTGCTCCCGCACAGCTGAACGCCTCTGGAGGAAATCTCGCTCCCTGGCTGACTTCCTTCACTTCAAATTCATCCTCTCCTCTTTCTGCTCTGCCCTGTCCCTCGCTAAACAATCCTTCTTTAAGTCCCTTATCTCTTCTCAGTCCTCTAATCCCCGCCGCCTCTTTGCCACATTCAACTCACTCCTCTACCCCCCCTCCCACTGTCCCACCCTCCCTCTCTGCCTCTGACTTTGCCTCCTTTTTCTCTTCCAAAATTGAAGCCATCAGACGGAACATCTCCTCCTCCCACTGCCCTCCCGCCCCCCTCACCATGTCACCTCCCGCCATTAACCAGCTGTGGTCATCCTTCATCCCCACTTCAGGTGAAGAAGTTCGCTCCCTTATTCTTTCCTCTCCACCCTCTACCTGTCCTCTGGATCCCATCCCCTCCCACCTCCTTCGCTCTCTCTCTCCGACTGCCTGCTCTTACCTTGTTGACCTCTTCAACCTATCACTCTCCTCTGGCGTTGTCCCATCCTGATTCAAACACGCTCTTATCTCGCCTATCCTCAAGAAACCCAATCTTGACCCCACCTCTCTTCCTAACTACCGCCCTATCTCTCTTCTCCCTTATGCCTCCAAATTACTTGAGCGGATTGTCTGCAGCCGCCTCACCAGACACCTCTCTGACAACTCCCTCCTTGACCCTCTCCAATCCGGCTACCGCCCCCTCCACTCCACCGAAACAGCCCTGGCTAAAGTTACTAATGATCTCCTATCAGCCAAATCCAAGGGTCACTACTCCATACTCATCCTCCTCGACCTCTCCGCGGCCTTCGACACCGTGGACCACCCCCTCCTGCTGCATACTCTTCTCTCTCTCTGCCTCTCTGGCTCTGTTCATGCCTGGTTCACCTCATACCTTGCTAACCGCTCCTTCTCTGTATCCACGTCTGGTTCTTCCTCCACCCCCTCCCCTCTCCCTGTTGGAGTCCCTCAGGGCTCTGTTCTCGGCCCTCTACTCTTTTCGCTCTATACTTCCTCCCTTGGAGCTCTCATCTCTTCGTTCGGTCTTCAGTATCACCTATATGCTGATGATATCCAACTCCACTTCTCTTCTCCTGATCTTTCCCCCTCCCTCCTCTCTCGTGTAACTGACTGCCTCTCAGCAATCTCCTCCTGGATGTCTTCACGCTTTCTTGAAATTAACATCTCCAAAACTGAACTCATTGTCTTTCCCCCACCCAGACGCCCTTCCCACCATGACCTCTCTATAACTGTTAACAACTCCACTATCTCCTCTGTCACCCAACTCCGCTGCCTAGGAGTCACTCTTGACTCCTCTCTCTCTTTTGCCCCCCACATTCAATCCCTTGCCCAAGCCTGACGCTTCCAACTCTGTAACATTGCCCGCATCCGTCCTTTCCTCTCTCAAGATGCCACCAAAACTGTCATCCATGCTCTCATCATCTCCCGCCTCGACTACTGCAATCTCCTCCTTACTGACCTCCCCTGCTCCCACCTCGCCCCCCTCCGTTTTATACTTAATGCGGCTGCGAGACTCATCTTCCTCACACGCCGCTCCTCCTCTGCCTCCCCTCTCTGTCTTGCCTTACACTGGCTCCCCTTCCCCTACAGAATCCTTTTCAAACTCTTCACCACCACCTACAAGGCTCTCTCCCAGTCTACTGCCCCTTATATCTCTAACCTCCTCTCCATCCACACTCCCGCCCGCTCCCTGCGCTCAGGCAATGATCGCCGCCTCTCCTCCACTCTGAATACTTCTTCCCACTCTAGAATACAAGACTTCTCCCGAGCTGCCCCCCTTCACTGGAACGACCTCCCTCGCTCCATCCGTCTCTCACCCAATCTGTGCTCCTTCAAGCGGGCACTTAAAACTCACCTGTTCCTTAAGGCCTACCTACCATCCACTTAACCTCTCACCTCTTCTGTTTCTCACTGGCTCCTTTTTCTCTCCCCTTTGCTTCACTGGCTCCCTCTTGTGCCTGATTTTGTCTACCCTGCCTTAGGATGTAAGCTCGTATGAGCAGGGCCCCTCTCCCCTCCTGTCTCCAGACCTGTTCTTCCGCTCCGTCTTTACAGTATTTGCCTGCCTGGAGTTTCTGAAGTTCTGGTACTTTGTGTTTACTGTTCTGTATTGTTTTACCCTGTATAGTCTACTGTTTGTACCATGTACGGCGCTGCGGATACCTTGTGGCGCCTAACAAATAAACGATAATAATAATAATAATATATATATATATGTAAAAAAAAAGTGATTATATATATATATATAATCACGTTTTTTTTTACATACATATATTTTTTTTTACACACACACTATTTATATATATATATATAACGGAACACGGTAAGCTAGGTCAGCCCGACGGTGCCAAAAATATATTTTTCCCTTTCCCCCTTGTTCCAAGTCCAGTAAGGCTATTGGAATAAGCACAGGGGTATAGGAGATTGGAGCATGCTCAGCTAAGAGCTTCAAGGTGCATGCCTTGTACCAAGCCCAAGTTAAATTTAAAGGGTTGTCCACTTTTGGAATCCTCCTCCTTCCAAATAACTTGCCAACACATGTGGCAAATAAGAAACATCTTTACCTAAATCAGAATGATCACGTCACTGGATGACTTGATCCATCCAGTCTCTTTTATAGAGCTCTATAGAGCTGTGCTGATGAGAACTGCAACCTCACCTATATGCTGCAAAGGGGGGCAGGCTGTATTATGCACCAGTTAGACATTCCCTGTAAATATCAAACCTTACAAATAAAAAATTATACGTACTTTGTGCAAAGTCTGACACCATTAAAGTTCTAGGGACAAAAGTCTGCATTTTAAATGGTCATTTATTTACCCTAATGCTGTTCTGTACCTGCACATGGAGATAATATACCACTAGGCTGAAATACTTAAAGTGGAAGGTCTGATAGGACCATAGCTTGGAGGACAAATGTCTGGTGGCTGTTGTGATGTCACAACCTACATATGTGGCCTAACATTTTTACGTCTGTGCTGATGCACAAGTTTGCATTGGTCAATTGGATGAGTTTAGAAGATCAACAGTGTTCTTTGATGAGGGTGAATTAGGAGCAGAAATGCCTAGTTTCGCACTGAACTACAGAAATAAAATTTCATCTTGTGGGATAGGATTATATAAATGAGGCATTTACCGGGGTGTTCCCTGCTTTCTAGGAGGGAGAATAGCCTTTTCCTCAATGAAAAGTACTCAAATTAACTACCACCTCTAAAGTTCCAGAGAGGGTTTCATCCCCATACTTATAATAGGAGAATTTGTGGGATTTAGGTATACTGCAATTTTTTCCATTGATACGAGGAACCATATTTTATTGATGAGATATTGTCTAGATGGGGGTTCTGACTTGTTCCATTTCTTAGCCACTAGGATCTGGCTGCATTCAGTATTTGTGTGGATAGCTTTTCTGCATATTTATCAAGAGCCTCCAGTGGAGATCCTAAAAGGAAGGACCAGGGACATTTAGTAATAACTGCTAATTATTTTTAAAATGTTGACAGTTACATCCAACTCATTGATAACTTAATAACTTAAAGATTTAAATACGGGCAACATATTTCAGCTAGGTAATTGATACAAATAAATTATTAACACTTCTATTTTTGAAAGCATTCTTGCTTTGCAGCATTTTTTCCATACCTGCCTAAAACTTTTGCACAGTACTGTACATTTCTTCCCTTTTCTCAAAATATCTCAGCTCCACCTTCAAGTGTTGCTTGAAAACTCACCTCTTAAGGCAAACTTATTAAACTCCACAATAATCTTCATACCCTTTCAAAGATACTCTATCCAATTACCACTCTCAAGCTAGATAGAGGAGTGTTATTTAGATCTCTTAAATGCTGCAACCAGGGCCGGATTTACCGCTAGGCAACCTAGGCACCTGCCTATGGTCTAGCGGCTCTCGGGGGGCCCAGCTGGGGGGGACAAGAGCAAATTGAAAAAAAAAAATCGGCCCCTAGCCCCGACAGGGGAGGGGCCACACGGGGCTAGTGTGGTGGCTGGTTTCCTGCTTTGTGTCACATGGGACGTGCACCACATGACAGTCCACAGCTTCTAGATGGAAAAAGGTAAGTTGGGGGAGGGTTAGGGTAGTATATTAATAGTGTGTGTATTATGTGTGTGAGGGGCCATTGTCTGTGTCTATTATGTGTGTGTGAGGGGCCACTGTGTGTGTGTATTATGCGTGTGTGAGGCAGTGCCGTAACTAGACATCTTGGTGCCCTGGGCGAGACAAGGCACCGGCGCCCCCCATCTAAGTGGGAGTGGCAAACATAATGTGTGGGTGTGGCTAGCACTTTACTGAAACAATTCTTAAGGAATTGTAGACTGTAAGCCCCAATGGGGCAGGGAGTGAGGAGAGGGAGTGATGAGAGAGAGAGGGAGGGAGGGAGAGATAGATAGATAGAGTTCTGTTGCCCTTTACAATTGTTAATTTATAAAGCAGCAAAGATGCTGAAAACAAGTTTAAAGAGATCATGAAATACTGGTTTGCTATCGCTGATGTGAATACTGAAAACAAAACACTGAGGTGTTCTTTTAAAACTAGAGACAAGGATAAAGGGCAACAAGAAAGACTGAATGGTGCCTTTATATTTGGCATCTCCACATTAAATCACTTTAGCGTAGTTAAAATAAGGATTTGTGTAGTTGGTTTGCGCTATAAATCCAAAGAGACCATCTTTGTTTTCAGACTGCACGAGTGTCCATTAAAATGATCCCCTCTCTCTTTTTTTATACAGAATGCATCTGGCATTAAGGCGGGGGTCTCAGCAAGAGAAACGGTGGGATTATTGTACAATTATAACAGTAAATAACTAAAGAAAAGTAAGCAAAAAAAATTCAAAATGTGTTTCCAACTTAAAATGACTATCCCCTGTTTCGTACGTGCCGATCTATATTTACGACTATATTCCTTTGTCTTTCTTACGTCCATCTGTGTTTTCAGTCTTTTATAGTATCCAGTCTGTGGGTCTGTAAGAAAGAAGAGCTTGGTGCTTCTGCCCACAGTGGAACGCAAACTTGCGTTCCAAATGACGAACTTCCTGTCGGTGGAACGCACATGCGTTCCACTGCGGAACTTAAGGGCAGAAGCACCAAGCTCTTGTAAGTTAGTCTCTCTCTCTTCAAGGTATGGAGTCAGGTACCAGGCGGCAGCTGCGCCCCCTTGGCCTTGCGCCCTGGACAACGGCACCGCCTGTACCACCCTCATTACGGCCCTGTGTGGGGGAGAATACGCCTAGCACTTTACAAGTACTGGACTGGTCTCCAATCCTGTACAAGTTTCTCGTACCTGTTCTTGTAGTATGACCACATGGAGCTGCTGCTGTCATCTTCCGCTCACTTGATGCTTGGCCGGATCCTGCTGGGGCCCTGTTTGGAAAAAATATTTTTAATATTCACCACAAGGAAAGGAAAGCAAAGCAACAAGTGAATAGTCCAGGCCTCCTTCCTCTAACCAGCCCTGACATGAAATAAAAGTACCCATGTTTTATAATCTGGTCTCCTTCTCAAAATTACATTAAAAAAGGCATATTTCCAGGCTTACCAACCAACATTAAATTAAGAGCACTCCCATTTCACAAATAGGCCCTATTCAACACCAACTCTGTTCCACATTCAATTAAAACACACCCCAAAATCCCCAGTAATAAATTAAATTAATAGCCCCCACCACCACAATCATCCCACAAGTATAAGAATAGCCCCACCAATAAATTAATAACCCTTATTCCCATTAAATTAATAGTCACCAATAAATGAATAGTCCTACTCCTGTTAAATTAATAGACACACAGGCTGAGGGAGGGGGGCCAGGGGGGGAGAGGGGAGAGGAGACACACAGGCTGAGGGGGGGGCAGGGGGAAGAGGAGACACACAGGCTGAGGGAGGGGGGGGGAAGGGGAAAGAGGAGACACACAGGCTGAGGGGGGGCAGGGGGAAGAGGAGACACACAGGCTGAGGGGGGGCAGGGGGAAGAGGAGAAACACAGGCTGAGGGGGGGGAAGAGGAGACACACAGGCTCAGGGGAGGGGGAGACACACACTGGCTCGGGGGGGGGAGACACACACTGGCTCGGGGCGGGGTGAGACACACACTGACTCAGGGGGGGGTGAGACACACACTGGCTCGGGGGGGGGGGTGAGACACACACTGGCTCGGGGGGGGGAGACACACACTGGCTCGGGGGGGGGGGGAGACACACACTGGCTCAGGGGGGGTGAGACACACACTGGCTCAGGTAGGGGGGAGACACACACTGGCTCAGGGGGGGGGGAGACACACACTGTCTCGGGGGGGGAGACACACAGTGGCTCAGGGGGGGGGAGACACAGGCTGAGGGGGAGACACACGCACACACACACACAGGCTGATGGGGAGACACACACACACACACACACACAGGCTGAGGGGAAGACACAGGCTGAGGGGGAGATAGGGGGAAGCGGAGAGAGAGAGATTCAAATACAAAGAGAGAGACAGGGTAAGAAACACATGCTGATTATTACTTACCTACATAGCTGGAGTACAGGCTGGTGAAAAATGCAACAGAAGCTTGTGGGCTGTCCAGGGGGCGGAGGGTCCTCTGCTGAGCAGTCTCAATACTTGTAGCAAGCAGCTTGCTGTGCTGGACAAGCTGAAGGGCTGACCACGGGGGAGGGGCGCCTCTTTCAGCTTGCTGTCACTCAACACAAAGTGGGCGGGCAGATCGGCTTCTTGTAGGAGCGTCCTGTGTTGAACTGCACAGGAGCTCCTTAGTGTATTTTGACTGTGAGGTGGCAATAGAGGCTGGAGTGCCTCTGCAGCATGGCGCCTTCCACCTCCCCGCACTGCTTATATCGCGATCTGCAGCGCTGACTCTGCATCATCCCCAGATGTGTACCTGGGGCTGTGACTTGTTTAATAACAGGGGGGGCCGTGGCGCCCCCTAGACTTTGCGCCCTGGGCGGCGGCACCGGCCGCACCCCCCTCGCTACGGCTCTGGTGTGAGGGGCCACTGTCTGTGTGTATTATGTGTGTGTGAGGGGCCACTGTGTTGTTATGTGCGTATTGTCGCTAACCAATAACGATTGTCGAACCTCGATTTGTGTTTCCAAAGCACAAAGATTTATTCGCAATAAGTAGAATAATATGCTCAAGCGAAGTAATAGTAAATACAGCCGTTACTTATCGCAGGCGCTCTGGATCCAGTGCAGTCATTCAATCCTGAAGTCTGGGGACAAGATGTCTGCACTCTGGATCACAAGCTGCTGCTTATATACACAATCAAATACAGTAATACAATGAAGATGGAATAGCTTGCATCTATTGGTCCAGGTCTCAGGAAGGTCCAAGGGGTCGTCATCATTGGCCAGTTCATACAAAGGAATCCAAAGGAGGGGGTCATCTCTGCAGGGGGTATGCTCTGCTCTTCCCGCCAGGATTCCTTAGTCTTAAGTAGTTCATAATTCCCTATCATTCATAACTTGTGTATGCACTCTGCGATTCCCTCGCAGAGTGAACCAAACAGTAGGATATGTAACGAGGTTCATTATGATACCACTCATGATGTGATTCCTTCAACCTGTTCAGTGTATTTCATTAATATACATGTAACTCTGATATAACATATAAATACTACTATATTTCGACATAACTGACTATGTGTTGCAACTACCATTAATGTGTGCTATTTTATAAGTGTGCGTGTTTGTGCGAATGTATGGTAAAAGACCGATTACTGTTCCTGCCACGTGTAGTGGATGCGTACGCCCTTTCACGCCGTAGCGTGCCCTTGTACGTCGTAGCGTACTGTACGCATCTTTTCAGACAAAGACAACCAAGTTTGCTAGACTTTAATTGAAATGACTTTATCCATTTTGCTGACTTCGACAGTGTGCGTGTATTATGTGTGTTTGAGGGGCCACTGTGTGCGTGTATTATGTGTGTGTGAGGGGCCCCTGCGTGCATGTATTATGTATGTGTTTGAGGGGCCACTGCGTGCGTGTATTATATGTGTGTGTGAGGGGCCACTCCGTGTGTGTATCATGTGTGTGTGTGAGGGGCCACTGCGTGCGTGTATTATATGTGTGTGTGAGGGGCCACTCCGTGTGTGTATCATGTGTGTGTGTGAGGGGCCACTGCGTGCGTGTATTATATGTGTGTGAGGGGCCACTGCGTGCGTGTATTATGTGTGTGTGTGAGGGGCCACTGTGTGTGTGAAGGTGGGGGAGCCCAAACCGATATCTTGCCTAGGGCCGCATGAGGTGTAAATCCGGCTCTGGCTGCAACAGATCGTTTGCTGCTGAATTTAAGCAATAGGAAGACCTGTGATTGTCCACTCTGTGAGATATATATATATATATATATATATATATATATATATATATATATATATATATTGCCTTCTCTCTGTCTGTCTCTCTATATTAATGCACTAAGGGGCTTGCTGCATATTTTAACAAAAATATAAGCTCAGAAGTGATCATGCACACAGTGAAGTAGAGGTCCAGGGCTGTGGTTGTTTTAATCTGCTCTTGGGTTTGTTTTATTTTAACAGTGAAGCTTCACATTTGCTATTGATGTCTGTATGGTTTGTGATTTATAAACACATCTGCCAGTGAACGCACTCTCAATCAGTTTCTTGTTTGTTTTCATCCATACTCTCTACAATTCTGCAGTTCTTTATTTGATGGCACACAAGAGCTTCAGGGGTGCCCACCTTTCTGGCTGTAGGACAGGGCAGGTAGGCAGTATGCATACAGAGTGTTCCTACTAGGTGCCAATTAATACCCACCACCTCCTGATGCTCCGCAACAGTACTGACCACATCTGCCTTCATTCCCAGTTGCCTTTTATTTATCCAACTGTCAAGTTCTCTTTGGAGAAGATTTGCTAATATAGTAGATATATGCAGAATGAAATATTTGCTTTCATTAGTCAAATTGCACTGAGCTGATCAAAGCATTCTGGTTGCTATGGGTTCATGGACATGTGCTAGTTTGTATCATGTTAATAAGCCTGAGTATTCCATTCATTCTATCTGTGCACACACTGTATAATCAGTGTTGTATCTGGCTATTTCATTACCTGATGCAGTAACTGTAGTGTTCAGTGCGCACTATGCATACATTTGTACCCAAAAAAACTCTAAAAGAGTGTGTGCGTATTTACACCTGTATACCGAGTCGGAGGCATTACAGTAGCATATGTGCCAGGTTAATGTCAGGCATACTTACACCAAATACAGTTACACTCAACCAGATCATAAGCACAAGAAGATGTTTTAATCATTGGTTTTGATAGGGATAAAGGCATTCACTGTTAGGTTTGATTTGAATACACCTCTCCTATAATACAGCAGGTATAATCTTCCTTTTAAAATGAAGTGGAAAAAAAAGTTGTTCTAAAATGCACCCACAAAAACATATAATATAGACAAATATGCCCACAAAATCATATAACATAGACAAATATGCCCACAAAATCAAATAAATTAGACTAATACACTAGAGATGGTCACTGACTCCCGTGTTTTGGTTTTGTTTTTGGTTTTGGATCTGGATTACCTTCGTGTTTTTGTTTTGCAAAACTGCCCTTGCGTGTTTTGGTTTTGGTTTTGGTTTTGTTTGGTTTTGTTTTGCTATTTTTGAAAAAAATACAATTTTTGTGGTCTAAAATAACCTAATTTAGTGCTCCACCAGTTTCTTAGATAAGTAAGGTAATTATAAAGCTAATAAATTACAAAAACAGTTTAATCCCTGGTAGGCCGTCCTTAATTCGGACACTTGTCTGCAAATTATACAGACAAACCTGGTTGTCTACCTCCTCCATCTTTGATTATTGGCAATGTAGCCATCGTCTTTGGGTGTATATTACACCCTCCACTTGTAGTTGAATATAAAAAAAGCAGCCTGCACAGACTGTGGAACTAGAAAGTAAAATTAAACGGACCACGGTAGTTTGGTGGCTATCTATGCCCCCCCCCCCCCCCCCCGCCCTCCACTTGTAGTTGAATATAAAAAAAGCAACCTGCACAGACTGTGGAACTAGAAATTCAAATATCCGAATATACAAAGAAATGGACAAAGGCAGTTTGGTATCTGTCTGTATCAGACCCCCCCCCCCATCCACTTGTAGTAAAATAGAAAAAAAAGCAGCCTGCATAGACTGTAGAACTAGAAATTCGAATATACAAAGAAATGGACAAAGGCAGTTTGGTATCTGTCTGCATCAGATGCCCTCTCCACTAGGAGTAAAATAGAAAACTATTCAGCCGTTTTAAAATATAGAATATAAATAGAAATTGAGAAAGGCAATTTGGTAACTGTCTGCATCATAATCATCAACATCCTCATTAGCGCCCTCGTCACCTACACAAATCTCCCCCTCATCCTCTTCTATTTCCAAAGTGGCATCCTCAATTTGTGTATCACCGGCTACACTCAGGCTGTTCAGGTACACATCAGCAGAACTGCTGAAAGGGCCCTTCTTTATGGGTACACTAACAGAATGCTCACGATTAGACATCCCACTGTTGGATGGACTCTCCACAGGGATTGGTGTCATTTGTGAATCAGAGCAAACATTATCCTCTAATGCCTTACTGTTATCTTGCAGCTCGGCTTTGACGTGTAACAGTAGTTGTGCACCAATTGTAGGCTCAGTAACTTTTTGGGATCTGCCACTAATAGCCAAAGGTGAAGCCTCATTCTCTCTTTGCCACTGCGTGTGTAGAATGGCATGTTGGCAATTTTTTTTTATCGGCACTTAACTTTTGCTCAGTAACACTTCTTTTTCGCTTCAACACAGTAAATTTTTTGTTTGTTTGTTTTTTGGACTGATTTCGAAACACTGTGTAGTTTGACATTGCCTTGCCCAGATGACGTACTGGGAACACTAACATCAGGACTGGTGACAGAACCTGGTTGCTCATTCTGCTCATATGTGGACTGCTTTGAATCCATTCTGAGCCCAAAGCACTTGTAGTGCTAAAAATTATTTGGTAGATACTGCTGACAGATAGTAATTTTGACAGCCAGAAATATTTATGCACAATTATGGGGGACACCCCAAAAGCACTGGGGAGTGCTAAAAATTATTTGGTAGATACTGCTGACAGATAGTAATTTTGACAGCCAGAAATATTAATGCAAAATAATGGGGGACACCCAAAAAGCACTTTGAGTGCCAAATATTGAAAACAATAAATAAATCTCCTCTATCCTCCTCTCTTCTCTAGCGATTTGTGTTAGCACAATTGTAATCAGAAAATTGTATTCTCTGTCCCTGCTCTAATCAGCCTGTGACTACACCCTGCTCTCTCCCTTCGTCAAATGGCGATGGATTGCTGTGGAGGCGTGTATTTATAATCTTCAAGTATCGCGAGAACAGAGCCCCGAGATCCGATGACATCATGATGACGTTCGGCCTCGATTTGGATTCCGAACGAACGGGAGAGTACCGAGCCTGCTCGTCTCGGACTCGGATAGGCAAAGTTCGGGTGGGTTCGGTTCTCGGGGAACCGAGCCCGCCCATCTCTAATATATATATATATATATACACTCGGATACCCAAAGTTCGGGTGGGTTCGGTTCTCGGGGAACTGAGCCCGCCCATCTCTATAATACACCCACAAAATTATATAATATAGAAAAATATGCCCACAAAATCATATAATATAGACAAATACACCCACAAAATCATGCAATACAGACAAATATGCCCCCAAAATCATATAATATAGATGCACCTCTCAGCTCTAGAGGTGAATGTGCAATCAACCAATCAGAAATGGCAGCTAGTGCTGGTGAGCGTCATCCTCTGTGGGTATTTGCAACAACCCTCAGGCACCCACATATGATACGGCTACTAACAGGCCTATCTGCATTCATAATCATTTGAACACACCCTTACTGTACTTGTACTATGTTTGCACGCTCCTTCCCTCCCCCGTTTCACCTCGCAAGGAGGTGCAAGTGTCAGTTCTGCCTACGGATGTAGGCGTATGCATTTTTTGTGGGGATGCCAATTACAAATTTGTGTACTTAACACTAAGCACACTGAGGGTATTCCCAGCTCAGCATCAGCCCTAACTGCCATTTTAGTAACTATTAGGGATAGTAGGTGGACAAGGACAGGGTAGAATCCACTAACTGCAACACATGGAAATTCAGAGTGAACTGTTGGTGAATGGATCAGTAAGCAATTCGACAACTTACCATCGCTAAATTAAATTAATATTGTTATTCAGGCACTAAGTTGAACCACCAAATCACAATGTACAGCACATTTACCATTATTTCCATATATGCACCGAATGGGTCATCAATGAACCAATTTTTCTGATATTCTGTTCCAATAATGTCAGATGTTGATGTCGCACAGCGATCAGTTTGGAGGCCATACATGGTTCAGTCGGGGGTAAATGTGGCAAAACAAACCAACCAAAATTGCAGCATGCGTTACCAGCTTTAAAATTTTGCAGTAAGAAACTTTGCATTTTAATACATTTCTGGCATTCACTGCTGACTGAAACAGATGCCTCAGTTAGTGTCCTTATAGGCACACTTGTGTGTTATTATAAGCAGGCTCATGTGTCATTATAAGCACACTGCTGCATCATTATAGGCATGCTCCTGCCTCATTATACGCACACTCGCACATCATTATAGACACACTGTTGCCTCATTATAAGTACACTACTGCATCATTATAGGTATGATCCTGCATCATTATAGACACACTGCTGCATCAGAGGCACAGCAATGGGGACAACTTGATAAACATGTTAAAAAAAACATAAACAGGGAACATGATATAAAAACTTTCATGAATTGTAACAATCCAGGAGGTATATTTACTAAACTGCAGGTTTGAAAAAGTGGACACGTTGCCTATAGCAACCAGTCAGATAGTAGCTGTCATTTTGTAGAATGTACTAAATAAATGATAACTAGGGGCCTGATTCATTAAGGATCTTAACTTAAGAAACTTGTTATTTCAGGCTCCTGGACAAAACCATGTTACAATGCAAGGGGTGCAAACTAGTATTCTATTTTGCACATAAGTTAAATACTGTCTGTTTTTTCATGTAACACACAAATACTTGATAGTTCATTTGTACACTGAAATTTAAAGTTGATATTTGTGTGCTACATTAAAAAACAGTCAGTATTTAAACATGTAATTTTAAATATGTAGGCATGACCAACAAACCTTTTAAAGAGAGACTGTTGGAACATGTCGAGAATATCCAAAATGCAAACACAGATATTGCTAAAATGAAACCATTAACTTCTATTGCAAGACACTTTCTTAACAGACATAACTGTAACCCCAAATTTCTTACAGCTTTTTCTATGGAAAAATATCCCTAGGAATAAGAGGGGGAGAGGTGAAGAGAGAATTATTAATAAAGGAAGCTAAATATATATTTTTATTGAATATCATAATCCTAATGGACTTAATGAAAACAATAACTTCACATTATATATCTGAGAACTACCCCCTACATAAACCACTATATCTAAAATAATACCTTACCTTGCATCTTATGAAAGGATTTCTGCATTGTCCTCCAATGTGGGGAGTGGATGGCATAATGTCAGCCTGCTAATGATACAAGAAGATAAAAAGATTATATAGGTCACATATATCATAGACATACACTATGCATGTTACTGTATACACTAAAGATATATATATATATATATATATATATATATATATATTAGAGATGGGCGGGCTCGGTTCCCCGAGAACCGAACCCACCCGAACTTTGCCTATCCGAGTCCGAGACGAGCAGGCTCGGTACTCTCCCGCCCGCTCGGAATCCAAATCGAGGCCGAACGTCATCGTGACATCGTCGGATCTCGGGGCTCGGTTCTCGCGATACTTGAAAATTATAAATACCTGCCTCCACAGCAATCCATCGCCATTTGACAGAGGGAAAGAGCAGGGTGTAGTCACAGGCTGATCAGAGCAGGGACAGACAATACAAGTCTGACTCCAATTCTGATAACAATCGATAGAGAAGAGAGGAGGATAGAGGAGTCTTTTTTTTTCTTCAATATTTGGCACTACAAGTGCTTTGGGGTGTCCCCCATTCTTTTGCATTAATATTTCTGGCTGTCAAAAGTACTATCTGTCAGCAGATTTAAAAAATAATTTTTAGCACTCCCAAGTGCTTTTGGGGTGTCCCCCATTCTTTTGCATTAATATTTCTGGCTGTCAAAAGTCATATTTGTCAGCAGTATCTAAAACAATTTGTAGCACTACAAGTGCTTTGGGCTCAGAATGGATTCAAAGCAGTCCACATATGAGCAGAATGAGCAACCAGGTTCTGTCACCAGTCCTGATGTTAGTGTTCCCAGTACGTCACCTGGGCAAGGTGATGTCAAACTACAGTGTTTTGAAATCAGTCAAAAAAACACACCTCAAATTTTTTTTTACTGTGTTGAAGCGGAAAAAGAAGTGTTACTGAGGAAAAGTTAAGTGCCGATAAAAAAAAAATTGCCATCATGCCATTCTACACACACAGTGGTAAAGAGAGAATGAGGCTTTCACCATTCTCTATTAGTGGCAGATCCAAAAATGTTACCGAGCCTACAATTGGTGCACAGCTACTGTTACACGTCAAAGCCGAGCTGCAAGATAACAGTAAGGCATTAGAGGATAATGTTTGCTCTGAATCACAAATGACACCAATCCCTGTGGAGAGTCCATCCAACAGTGGGATGTCTAATCGTGAGTATTCTGTTAGTGTACCCATAAAGAGTGACCCTTTCAGCAGTTCTGCTGATGTGTGCCTGAACAGCCCGAGTGTAACCGGTGATACACAAATTGAGGATACCACTATGGAAATAGAAGATAATGAGGGGGAGATTTGTGTAGGCGACGATGAGGATGTTGATGAGGATGAGGTTGTTTGTGTAAGTCCTGCACCAGTGGCAGCAGTTCTGGCACATGACAAGGAAAAGGGCATTGTCATGCCAGGCCATAAAACTAAAAAAATCCACTTCTTATGTGTGGAATTATTTCTACCCCAATCCAGACAACAACTGTATAGCCATTTGTAGTGTATGTCAAGCCACAGTCAGTCGAGGGAGGGACCTTAACCATCTTGGAACCTCGTCTATGTTATGCCATTTGATGAGAGTTCGTGGCAAAGTGTTGGGAAAAGCTGAAAGTTCTTCCCAAAAAATTACAAGCACTCCATCATCAGCTAGGACCCTCCGGTCACCGACATCCCGACGGCTACAAAATACACACACCACACCATCCCTATCAATATCCTCAGTAGCGCTCGGAGTCAGCCCTGCATCCCACTTATTAAGGCTGGATGACTCCTGCACTATTATTGATTCCTCTGAAAAAAGCGTTCGTCCCACTGCTGCTGCTGTTGCTGCTGCTGGGGGTGAATCGTCAGCCCAGAGGCAGGCCAAGAAAAAGAGCAGTCCTACATTTCAACAATTAACTGTGAAACAATCATTTGCTAGGGGAAGCAAATATGACAGCAGTCACCCAGTCGCCAAGCGAATCACAGACGCCATGGCTGCCATGTTAGTGTTAGATCTGCGTCCAATATCCACAAAAAAACGCAGCTGGTTTTTCACAGTTAATTGAGGTTTTGTGCCCGCGTTACAGAATTCCATCGCGACACCATTTTTCCCGTAAAGCTATTCCACAACTATACCAAAAAGTGTGTACAAATGTAGAGATTGCGCTGGAAAATGCCATTCTGTCCACTGTCCACTTAACCACAGATATGTGGACAAGTGGAGTGGTCAAACCAAAGACTATATAACTGTGACAGCCCACTGGGTTGGTCATTCACCTTCACCAGCAGGAACAGCAGCAGCATGTACACCACTACGTAACATTTGTCACAGGCAGGCCACTCTTTGTATCACCGGCTATACTAACAGGCATACAGCTGACAATTTGTAAAGCAAACTAAGAGATGTGATTGATACATGGCTTATACCACTTGGACTCTCTCCAGGGTATGTCATTTCTGATAACGCCAACAATATAGTGCGAGCATTACAGCTGGGTGATTTCCAGCACATTCCCTGTTTTGCTCACACCATCAACTTTGTGGTGCAGAGCTTCCTACGAAATAACCATGAGGTGCAGGAGATGCTTTCGGTGGCCCGTAAGATTTCCGGCCATTTCAGGCATTCGGCCACAGTATGTAGGAGATTGCAGCAGCTCCAAGAGCAGTTTAACTTGCCCTGCCACCAACTTAAGCAGGAGGTGGTAACTAGGTGGAATTCCACCCTGTACATGCTGTAGAGGATGGAGGAACAGCGCAAAGCCATCCGAGCGTATTGCACAAGCCATGACATTGGGAAAGGAGGGGGTTTGTATTTCACTCTTGCACAGTGGGGAATCCTTTCAGTCCTTTGCAAGGTGCTGAAACCATTTAAAGTTGTGACGTGTGAAGTGAGTGCAGATTCTGCTAGTTTGAGCCAAGTCATTCCTTTAATTAGACTATTGGAAAAGCAGCTTGAGAAACTGAAGGAGGAGATGAAATCAAGCAATTCCGCAAAGTATGTTGGCCTTGTCGATCAAGTACTTAATTCGCTTCACAATGATCCTCGAGTTATTAAGATCTTGAACTCGGATCAGTACGTTTTGGCCACTGTGCTTGATCCAAGTTTTAAGACCTACATTGAGTCTTTGCTTCAAAATGAACGAGATGTGAACTTTTGCAAGGAGCTTTTGCTCAGCAAGTTGGCCGCTGAACTGGGCCTCGGCTTGACGACGTGTCCTCCTTCACTTTCTCAAGCTGCTGCTGCTCGTAAAAAATTTAATTTCCCAAAAAGAAGCAGGGAGCAGACCAGAACAATTTAACATCTGGGCTGGTTTGAAGGATTTTTCCAAAAAATATGTCACCTTGCCCATAACTCCATCCAATACGAGTATAAACATGCAAAGGATGGTGGAGGATTATTTTCAAGAGGTAATTGATATGGAAATGTCAGACAGTCTCTTTCCTTACTGGGAAGAAAAGCAGGCCATTTGGAAACCCATGTACAAACTTGCTTTGCAATACCTAAGCTGCCCACCCTCCAGTGTGTACTCTGAACGAGTGTTCAGCACAGCCGGGAACTTAGTCAGTGATTGCCGTATAAGGTTACTTCCCAAAAATGTGCAGAAAATGATGTTTATAAAAATGAACTGCATCTTCCACGAGGAAGGCCTTCACCATCAAAGACATCCAAGCACTGACTGTTCTCTAATGGCGGATTCAAGCGGCGATGAATTGATAGTCTGTGATGATGACGTACACACTGATGAGGGTGAGGATGAAGCTCCAGATGATGACGATAACATCTTTTTAAAACTTTCTATTTAAGTCTAGGGTGCAATCTACCCCCAAAGAGGAAAGGGACTTGGGGCATTTCCATATCACGTACCGTCTTGGAAGACTGCTGTTTGGGCAATTTATTCTTAAGGGTATACACAGTGACCCCAAAATGGCTTTGTCCATTTCTATTAATATTGTACAGTCTATAACGGCTGAATTTTTTTGTATTTTCTACAAGTGGAGGGTGGCCTAGAGAGACAGAAACCAAACTGGCTTTCTCCATTTCAATTAATATTGTACAGTCTATAACGGCTGAATTTGTTTGTATTTTCGACAAGTGGAGGGGGGCCTATAGAGACAGAAACCAAACTGGATTTCTCCATTTCAATTAATATTGTACAGTCTATAACGGCTGAATTTTTGGGTATTTTCAACAAGTGGAGGGGGTCTATAGAGACAGAAACCAAACTGCCTTTGTCCATTTCTTTACATATTTAACTATAAGTGTAGGGTGTAATATACATCCAAAGACGATGGCTGCATTGCCAATATGCATAGATGGAGAGGAAGACAATCTTGTTTGTGTGTAGAATTAATGAAGGCCTACCTACCAGGAATTAAACTGTTTTTTTGATAATTTATTAGCTTTACAGTTACATTACTTATCCAAGAAACAGGTGGAGCACTAAATTTGGTTATTTTATGCCCAAAAACATTAATTTTCCAACAAGATAGCAAAACAAAACCAAACAAAACCAAAACCAAAACACGCAACGGTGGCTTTGCAAAACCAAAACCAAAACATGACGGTAATCCAGATCCAAAACCAAAACACGGGGTTCAGTGAGCAGCTCTAATATATATATATATATATATATATATATATATATATATATATATATATATATATAATGATTGACCATTACAATAAATGTACAACTAATTATACAAATTATAGTAAAAGTATAGTAAAATTTCCATTACATGACATTTCTAATTAAATTTTCATGTGGTAACAATAACAGCAACAAATCCCATTCTAAAAATGGGATGTGTAATTAATAAAATTTGGATTTGTTAATTTAAAAGTAATTAATTCACTATTCCTACACATGTATCAGGTTAATAATTTCAATAAGGGATTAGGTAATAATAATTCTCCAAATAGCAATACAACACATTTTTATCACATAGGTCGTTTACGGTTTTAGTGGCACATTATATTTTCATCATATACGGACACAAAGTTAGAGTTTATTTTTACTAATGATGCCTCTCTACATTAATTTCATGATATCCTATGAATGAAATTAGTGTATTACACTTCAACAGGTATTATCACGTTTTACCCTACTTCATAATCACGGCTAGTAGGGTATTACATAATAGCACATATTTCCACAATTCAATACTCATTTTTATTGGTCTTTTATTACATTAATGTGATTGAATGAGATTAATCACATTATGAAAATGGGATTAGTAATTAATACATTTTGGATATGTTAATTTAATTTATTCACTATTCCCACATATACATTAATTTAATAATTTTAATAAGAGATGAGGTAGAAATAACTAATCATACTGTTACACTACACAATTTTAGCACATAGGTTGTTTAAGGCTTCTTTCCAAACTCCAAAAACATACAAGTAGGTTAATTAGCTGCTATCAAATTGACCCTAGTCTGTCTGTGTGTATGTTAGAGAAAGTTCTATTTTTTTCCAACACGCACAAGCACATTATTTTCACTAATGACACCTCTCTACATTAAGTCTATGATACAGGGCAGCATGGTGGCTTAGCGGTTAGCACTACTGCCTCACAGCACTGGGGTCATGAGTTCAATTCCCAACCATGGCCTTATCTGTGAGGAGTTTGTATGCTCTCCTCAGGACTAGTCTGACAGAACAGAGATCATATGATCCAAGTATTGATGATAAATTGTATTGATGATCATTGGAAATAATTATAACTACACCACTATATAGTTAGTGACGTTAGTAAAATTAGATGGATAATTCATTTTTTCCTGATATTGGGAGTGAGACGATTACTGGGGTCCTATTTATAGGGGGCATTGGCAGAACTATCACCTGAATTTAACATTAATTTAGACCAATTTTCAAGGTTAGAAGTTAAATTATTTGATAATGATTTATGATATTCTAAATTTTTAATACCGATGAATTCTCATGTGTAATTTACTTCTTTAGATGTGAAATGAAGATTTCTACCTATTTCAATTTGTTTTGGCAGCTGGAAATAACATACGCTGAATACTAATATAATGATAAAGTAATTGATCAAGATTATAATTTGATCAAGACTCATGAGAAACATAAAATAAAGAGATCACAAAGTTCACTTAGCAATTCTTAAATTCACTATATTCACAACTTCACAATATTTCGTTTCAATAAGAATTTTTTAATCGGATGGCTAATAAAAGTAGAATTTTATGCAATTGTTGGGTTTCATACTGAGCACATAGTTATTGCATTACCAAACGACTGTGTGTGCACCATTGTAGGAACCAAGTCTTTTTCTCTTTTTCTCTTTTTTTCCTCTTTAATAGAAAGGAAGCTACTCAGGCCTCACCACACGAGAGGAAACACTGGCAGGTCCAGGTGAGAACAACTGTGGAAAGGGCACTGTAGGAAAAGGGTGCGAAGTGGGTATCAACAGAAAAGAGAAAAAGGCCTTACTATGGGCATGAGGGCAGCTGCAGGGCATGCCCAAGCACTGGCCAGAAAACCATGTATTACATGTGCCCTGAGGGACTGCTAGTGTGTGCCGAAGCCGATGCGCACCAGACTAGAGGGAACCCCATCTAGTAGGACAGGGCAAAAAACAGGGGTAGGAGTAACCAGAGGGCAACACCAGCACCCCCAGCAAGCATCCTGTCACGGGCACTAGGAGTCTTTGCCCAGGATATCACCAGATGATGATCTTACCAGAGTAGTGTGGGTTACACAGTGGTCCTCTGGTAGCAGGGTGACTAGCGGAACATATGACTCAGCAGATGGTGAGAGAATGCAAATAGAAAAGTCAATGACTAGCAGCAATCTGGTTAATGATTAGGTAGATATGAACAGAAGATCTTGATGGATGTGAAGAAGTGAAGGAAGGTAACAGGGAAGTCATTGGTCTGCGTACAGCAAGTTGTACCACTGCTTATGGTGAAGAGACTTGTCCAGGTGCAGGTAGGTAGCGGGGAAGTCAGTGGTCTGCGTATAGCAAGTTGTACCACTGCTTATGGTGAGAAGACTTGTCCAGGTGCAGGTAGGTAGCGGGGAAGTCAGTGGTCTGCGTATAGCAAGTTGTACCACTGCTTAATAGGTGAGGAAGTGTACAAGTGTTGATGAGTAGAAACATAGAATGTAGACACTGAGAGCACAAGGAACTTGATCCCAAACAATATGCACAAGTCTATGTTGGTGTGGCAGGCGCTGCTTGACAGAGACGAATTCACTACTGGAATCCAGGCTAATAGTAGAAGGTCAATTAGCATATGTATCTCACGACTGAACAAAGAGGTAAACTTCCCAGCAGATATGCAGAGTAATAACACAGTCTCAGGGAGATAGAGGATTCCGTGGGTAAGTGGAGAACAGTCCAAGCGGATATGCAGTAAACGAATACAGTCAATAGAAAGTAAGCATACCGTGGTTCAGTTGAGCAGGCTGTCCACGAGAGGATACAGGAACAGCTGAGCGGCTGCACACCAGCACGAGTAAAGAAACCACAGGTGAGTGGTAGCGGTAATCAGGGTCCGGGTCAGCACACAGACAGAGAACTTGACACGGGTAGAACAACGATGAGCAGTGCAGAAATCACTGGAGATAGCGAACATGAGTAGAACACAGGAGACTTGAAGCGGTCTGGAAACCGCCAATGAGTTGAGCAGGAATCAGCAGGAAGCTGAAGACGTAGTAGAACACAGGAGACTTGAAGCGGTCTGGAAACCGGCAATGAGTTGAGCAGGAATCAGCAGGAAGCTGAAGACACAGAGAAGTACACAGGAACACCTTCAGAGACTCACAGGGAATGAGACTCCAAGATCAGGCAACGAGGTAATGAACACAGGTGCTTTAAATAGGGAGCATTGCCTGATCAACCAATTAACTAAAAGCAAAGGTCAGAAGAGTTCTTAGGAACTGCGCATGCTCAGACCATCAGGATGGCTGGCGGCCACGGTTCAGGATAGGTGCTGGCAGGAATACTGGAGAGCCACGCACCAGTGAAGAGGCACTCACAGTCCGGTGAGTGACAGTACCCCCCCCCCTTTAAAGGTGGGCACAGAACACATGGAGCCGGGTTTGCCCAGATACTTAGAATAAAACTTTCTTAGAAGAGCTGGGGCGTTGAGATCTTCTACCCGAATCCACGAACGTTCTTCAGGACCAAAGCCCTTCCAATGAACGAGGAAACGAAGAACTCCTCACGAAATTTTTGCATCTAATATATGAGTGATCTCAAACTCCTCCTCTTGATGAACTTGAACTGGCCGAGGTGCTGAAGGAGGAACAGAGAAACGGTTGATGATAAGAGGCTTGAGTAATGACACATGGAAGGCGTTGTAAATACGAAGGTGCTTAGGTAGTAGAAGTTTGAAACAGACTGGATTTATCACTTGAATGATCCTATTTGGACCAATAAAACGACGAGCGAACTTCATAGATGGAACCTTCAAACGAATATTTTTGGTTGATAGCCATACACAATCTCCAATTTTAAGTGGTGGAATAGCCCGTCTCTTTTTATCTGCAAAGGACTTATATCTGGCAGATGTCTTCTTTAAACAGGTTTTAACCTGAGACCAAATATTTTTGAAGGTCTGACAAGCAGTCTCTACCGCAGGAACTTGGGTGGGAGGGAGGGCAGGAAATTCCGGGAAAGACGGATGGTGACCGTAAACCACAAAGAATGGACTTCTTGAAGATGACTCATGATACATGTTGTTATGGGCGAATTCAGCCCATGGGAGCAAATCTACCCAGTTGTCTTGGTTGGCTGAGGAGAACATCCTTATGAAAGTCTCGAAATCTTGATTGACTCTCTCCGTCTGTACGTTTGATTGAGGATGGTAGGAAGATGAGAGTGATAATCGAATACCCAAGGTCTTACAAAGGGCTCGCCAGAATCTGGAGACGAATTGCACTCCTCTATCTGAAACAATCTCAGAAGGACATCCATGAATTCGGAAAATCTCTTTGATGAAATGATCAGCCAGAGTAGATGAAGAAGGTAAACCGGTCAAAGGAACGAAATGTGCCATTTTCGAAAATCTATCCACCACTACCCAAATGGTATTACACTTTTTACTAGGAGAAAGATCTGTAACAAAGTCCATACTAATATGGGTCCAAGGCTTGGAAGTAATGGGTAGTGGTTGAAGTAAACCCACTGGTGTTCTGCGGGGAGTTTTAAACTGGGAACATAACTCACAGGCAGCCACGAAGTCTTTGACATCTCTCCTCATAGAAGGCCACCAGTAGCTTCGAGAAAGGATTTCGAAAGTCTTGCGTTCACCAGAATGTCCAGAAAAACGTGAAGAATGAAACCAAGACAAAATTTTCTTCCTAAGAGATGGAGGCACGAGAGTTCTCCCAAATGGTAGCACTTTGGTGGATGAAGCGGCCAGAGAAACACATTTGGGATCTAATATGGAATGGTTAGGACCATCTTCAACGTCTGAGGACGTCACGAATGCCCGGGATAGGGCGTCTGCTTTTTTATTTTTTGCAGCTGGTTTGAAGGTTATAATAAGTTAAAACCGAGAAAAGAAAAGAGACCATCTTGCTCGATGAGGATTCAAACATTGAGCTGACTGTAGATATGACAAATTTTTATGATCTGTACAAATTCTTACAGGATGACGAGCTCCCTCCAGCAAATATCTCCACTCCTCCAATGCTGCTTTTATGGCCAGCAACTCCTTGTCCCTGATGGTATAATTCTTCTCCGCGGGTAGAAGACCCCTGGAATAAAAGGCACAAGGATGGAATTTTTGTTGCTCCGATCTTTGGGATAAAATGGCTCCTAAGACAACATTAGAGGCGTCTACCTCTAGGAAGAAGGGAAGCGTCACATCAGGCTGTCGAAGAACAGGAGCGGAGGAGAAGGACTCTTTGAGACACTGGAAAGCTTGAAGAGCCTCGGAGGACCATTGTTTAGTGTTGGCCCCCTTGCGAGTTAGGGCCACTATAGGAGATGCAATAGACGAAAAATCTTGAATGAAGCGTCTGTAATAATTAGCAAAACCTAAAAAACATTGGATTGCACGAAGAGTAGTTGGCTGGGGCCAATGTAATACAGCATTCACCTTTTCTGGATCCATCTGAAGGCCAACTCCGGAGACAATATATCCCAGAAATGGAATCTGGGGCAACTCGAATGAACATTTTTCTAATTTGCAAAATAAAGAATTTCTTCGGAGTCTGGAAAGGACCTCTGCCACGTGTTGATGATGAGAGGGCAGATCCTGAGAAAAAATTTATATGTCGTCCAGATAGACGACGACACAAACATATAACAAGTCCCGGAAGATCTCATTCACGAAACCCTGGAAGACAGCGGGAGCGTTACACAACCCGAAGGGCATAACTAAGTACTCATAATGCCCATCTCTGGTGTTAAAAGCTGTCTTCCATTCGTCTCCGGACCTGATCCGAATTAAATTATAGGCACCTCGAAGATCCAGCTTGGTAAAGATCCGGGCTCCCTTGATACGATCGAAGAGCTCAGTAATTAATGGAATAGGATACCGATTTTTGATGGTAATGGCATTGAGTCCACGAAAATCTATACAGGGACGTAATGACCCATCCTTTTTTTTCACGAAGAAGAATCCTGCTCCAGCGGGAGAGGAAGAAGTTTGAATAAATCCTCGCTGGAGGTTCTCCTTAATGTACTCAGATGTAGCTTGAGTCTCAGGTAAACAAAGTGGATACACACGGCCCCTAGGAGGAGTCTTGCCTGGTTGTAGCTGAATCAGACAGTCCCAAGAACGATGAGGAGGGAGACATTCAGACTGAAGCTTATCGAATACATCGGCAAAGGAAGCATACTGTGGAGGAAGACCCGGTGGACACGATGAAATGGAGGAATGCTGTATCTTGAGTGGAACAACTTGAGAAAGGCAACGATGATGACATTCAGACCCACAGGACGTGACTTGAGGAGTGTTCCAGTCAATCTGAGGGGAATGAAGTTGAAGCCATGGAAGGCCTAGTACGATAGGACTGGTAGTAACAGGAAGAATTAGAAATGAAATTTTTTCCTGGTGTAAGGCTCCAATTTGAAGAGTCAATGGAGACGTACTCTGAGTAATGAGACCATTAATTATACGTGATCCATCGATAGCAGTAACGGTAATGGGTACCTTTAAATAAATCACTGGTAGGGACCATTGATTCACTAGGAAACTAGAGATAAAATTTCCTGCAGCTCCAGAATCTATAAGTGCTTGAGTGTCAAAGGATTTGGTAGCAAAGGAAACGGTAACATCAAAAGGACAAACTTTCACTTTCGTGAAACATGGAGAGGACTCCAGGGACCCTAACTTTACCTCTCCAGAACTGGTTAGGGCCTGGCATTTCCCGACCTCCTAGGACATGAGTTAAGCATGTGAGTAGAATCAGCACAATAGATACAGAGTCTATTTTTTACTCTTTGTTCCTTCTCCTCTGATGTTAATTTGGAGCGACCTACCTCCATAGGTACTACTGGAGATGAAGCATGACGAACTTGAGGTACTGAGTGAAGAGGTGCTTTATAGGAAGTTACTTTCTCGGAATCTCTCTCACGAAATCTCATGTCTACACGATGGCAAAGAGAAATCAACTCATCCAAGGAGGAGGGTAGTTCTTGTGAGGTCAGTGCGTCTTTAATCTTATCAGAAAGCCCCTGCCAGAAGGCGGCAATCAAGGCTTCAGTGTTCCACTGAAGTTCAGAGGCAAGTATCCGAAATTGAATGACATACTGAGCTACGGAGCGAGATCCTTGGCGTAGTCGGAGGATGCTGAAAGCTGCAGAGATAACACGACCAGGTTCGTCAAACACACTTCGAAACGTGGAAATAAACTTGGCACTATCTTGCAACGAAGGGTCATTTCTTTCCCACAGAGGGGAGGCCCATGCGAGAGCCTGTCCAGAAAACAAAGAGATGAGGTAGGCCACTCTGGAACGATGCGTAGAGAAGTTATGAGGTTGAAGTTCAAAATGAACGGAGCATTGATTAAGAAAGCCCCTACAGGTTTTGGGATCTTCATCATATTTAGAAGGAGTAGGCAGGTGTAGCGTGGAAGCGATGGACACCTGGGATGGCACTGGGGAAGGAGATGGAGACACTGGAAACTCAACGGTTGCTGCTACATTTTGCACAGGGGTTCCTTGGGAGTCTAAAGCCTGACAAAATTGCAACAACTGTTGTTGGCGAACATCTTGTTGTTCGATACGGGTGACCAGATACTGCAGCATCTCTATAGCAGTTGGTTCCGATCCTGGGTCTGTCATTGCCTGATCTTACTGTCACGGGCACTAGGAGTCATTGCCCAGGATATCACCAGATGATGATCTTACCAGAGTAGTGTGGGTTACACAGTGGTCCTCTGGTAGCAGGGTGACTAGCGGAACATATGACTCAGCAGATGGTGAGAGAATGCAAATAGAAAAGTCAATGACTAGCAGGAATCTGATTAATGACTAGGTAGATATGAACACGTGGATCTTGATGTACGTGAAGAAGTGCAGGAAGGTAACAGGGAAGTCAGTGGTCTGCGTACAGCAAGTTGTACCACTGCTTATGGTGAAGAGACTTGTCCAGGTGCAGGTAGGTAGCGGGGAAGTCAGTGGTCTGCGTATAGCAAGTTGTACCACTGCTTATGGTGAGAGGACTTGTCCAGGTGCAGGTAGGTAGCGGGGAAGTCAGTGGTCTGCGTATAGCAAGTTGTACCACTGCTTATGGTGAGAGGACTTGTCCAGGTGCAGGTAGGTAGCGGGGAAGTCAGTGGTCTGCGTATAGCAAGTTGTACCACTGCTTATGGTGAGAAGACTTGTCCAGGTGCAGGTAGGTAGCGGAGAAGTCAGTGGTCTGCGTATAGCAAGTTGTACCACTGCTCAATAGGTGAGGAGGTGTACAAGTGTTGATGAGTAGAAACATAGAATGTAGACACTGAGAGCACAAGGAACTTGATCCCAAACAATATGCACAAGTCTATGTTGGTGTGGCAGGCGCTGCTTGACAGAGACAAATTCACTACTGGAATCCAGGCTAATAGCAGAAGGTCAATTAGCATATGTATCTCACGACTGAACAAAGAGGTAAACTTCCCAGCAGATATGCGGAGTAATAACACAGTCTCAGGGAGATAGAGGATTCCGTGGGTAAGTGGAGAACAGTCCAAGCGGATATGCAGTAAACGAATACAGTCAATAGAAAGTAAGCATACCGCGGTTTAGTTGAGCAGGCTGTCCACGAGAGGATACAGGAACAGCTGAGCGGCTGCAGGCCAGCACGAGTAAAGAAACCACAGGGGAGTGGTAGTGGTAATCAGGGTCCGGGTCAGCACACAGACAGAGAACTTAACACCGGTAGAACAACGATGAGCAATGCAGGAATCACTGGAGATAGCAAACACGAGTAGAACACTGGAGGTAGAAGCGGTCTGGAAACCGTCAATGAGTTGAGCAGGAATCAGCAGGAAGCTGAAGACGTAGTAGAACACAGGAGACTTGAAGCGGTCTGGAAACCGGCAATGAGTTGAGCAGGAATCAGCAGGAAGCTGAAGACATGGAGAAGTACACAGGAACACCTTCAGAGACTCACAGGGAATGAGACTCCAAGTTAAGGCAACGAGATAATGAACACAGGTGCTTTAAATAGGGAGCGTTATATGACCAACAAATTAACTAAAAGCAAAGGTCAGAAGAGTTCTTAGGAACTGCGCATGAGCAGACCATCAGGATGGCGGGCAGCCACGGTTCAGGATAGGTGCTGGCAGGAATACTGGAGAGCCACGCACCAGTGAAGAGGCACTCACGGTCCGGTGAGTGACACATCCCATCCTCATGGAGCACAGCAGGTTTGGCTGATGCAAGGGAGAGGGCGGCGGGGAAGGGGGGTGTCAGCAACTAGGAGAATCATGCTACCCTCTTCAGGGTAGTAAGCCCAGCAGTTGGTGAGGGAAGTGGTGGGGATTTAAGTATCGGCTTCATTATTGGGACCCTGTGCAGGAGACAGGATGTTTGGCTGAATGAGGCACCACAGAGAGCCTGCCGAGGGAAGGTAGGCACATGCCCTTTGATGTCCTGGCCGCAAGGCGGATGCACATGACAGCAACCAATGCACAGATGGGTTGCTTTTGTGAGTAGCAGGCTGGGCAGGTGTGCAGGGAAGAGAAGGGAGTCAATAACCACAGAGGCCACAACGTTGGGACCTGAGCCAGTGAGAAACATAGCCACATGGGGTGAACATAAACAGAAGGGGGGTGGGTTGCAAGGGCTGGAAGCCAGCAGGGAAATGAAGGGGGGGGAGGTATAAGGAAAAGAAGGCAGAGGACCAAGTGTGAGGGAGCAGGAGATAGGGGTTAGAGATGAAGAGAAGTAGAGGGGAAAAGATAAAAAGGAAAACTAAAAAGGAGAATGAGATAAGGCAGAGAGGCACAGCAGGAAAGGAAGAAGCCTGAAAATAATAGGAAAGAAAACTCACCAGGGGAAAAGGAACAGACAAAGCAGACAGACAAAAGAAGGTAAGTGCAACTTATAATATCCAGCTCGAACCAAAGCAAAAGAGGGAGATCAGCATCCCTGTAAGGAAATCTATAACGTGGCATGCAAGGCAACTAACACAATGTCATATCATGGAAGCAAACCTGCCATGCCCCCTTAACCCCATCAGGGATAGGAGCCTTTTTCTTGTTTGAATACAAACCTTAGCCTTTTATATTACTTCAGGATGATGACCTTCACTCAGTTGTAATTAAGAGCATATGTAGTAAGATCAGCTGAATCATTAACAGATGTTTGTTATACTATTTATACAAACTATTTTAATTGTTTTTATTTGAGATCAACAGGCAGTCCTGAGCTTAAAGGAACAGATTTAGCTAGCTCTAAATAAATTAGGTTTACACTGGTATAAATTATTTTTGCAGAAATACATACGATAAACAAGTAGTCAGTAAAATAATAGCCATCTGACTGAATACACTTATAAACCCTTGGGTAATAAGTGCAAAAGAAACTAACTCATACCAATGTATCTAAATAAGCAGCCAGAAAAATGCCAGAATGAAGATGCAGTGCTTAGATTACTAAATCAACAGGGACAAATGCATAATTTGGGAATTATAAGTAGAGATGTTCACTGACCTCTATGTTTTGGTTTTGGATCTGCATTAACTTTGTGTTTTGGTTTTTATTTTGGTTTTGGCAAAACTGCTCTTGCGTGTTTTGGATCCCGATTTTTTTTCCTAAAATCCATTTTTTTTTTGTTGCTAAAATCACATAATTTAGCTCTTTTTTATCCCTACATTATTATATTTATTAACCTCAATAACATTAATTTCCAATCATTTCCAGTCAATTTTTGTCAAGTGACAAGAACACTGCTACCACTCCTGTTTCTGTATGAGCAATGGCACTGGAGACTGGAGAGTGACAAGAACACTGCTACCCCTGTTTCTGTGTGAGCAATGTCACTGAGCAATGTCACGGGAATGTGACAAGAACACTGATACCCCTGTTTCTGTGTGAGCAATGGCGCTGGATCTCCTGGGAAGGGAAGTACTTATGGAATCCAAAACCCGCGAGATCCGACAATGCAACAATGACGTTTTACCTCGATTCGGATCCGAGGATGAGCGAAAGTAATAAGCTGGCTCACAAGCGTACTCAGATCCTCTAAGTTTGGGTGGGTTCGGTTTTCAGAAAACTGAGTCTGAGCATCTCTAATTATATGGAGTGTTACAAAAGTTGCAAAAGGGAAATGAATAAACTAACTCTAAAAAAGACAACAGAAAAAAACAAATTACTGTGGAATCTAATATGACAAAACAATACTAACAGGGCATGAAATAATTTTGAGTAGACTTTCAGTCACAGACAGGTTTACATTTTGGTCTCCAAAACAATTATTTGGTATGCCAACTTAACGTATGTAAACTTATTGATGAGATTACCAGCGCAAAAGTACCCTCAGGAAACCTAAGAAATTTTGATTCTATCAACTGTCGAAGTCAGCAAATTGGATAAAGTCATTTCAATTAAAATCGAGCAAACTTGGTTGTCTTTGTCTGAAAAGATGCGTACGGTACGCTACGACGTACAAGGGCACGCTACGGCATGGAAGGTCGTACGCAGCTGCAACACGTGGCAGCAACAGTATTTAGTCTTTTACATACATTCGCACAAACACGCATACTTGTAAAATAGTACACATTAATGGTAGTTGCAACACATAGTCATTTATGTCGAAATATTGTAGTATTCATGTTTTATATTATAAGTTATATGCACATTAGTGAAATATATCGAACAGGTTGAAGGAATCATATCATGTGTGGTATCATAATAAACCTCTTAACATTTGCTACTGTTTGGTTCACTCTGCGAAGGAATCGCAGAGTGCATACACAAGTTATGAATGATAGGGAATTATGAACTACTTAAGACTAAGGAATCTTGGCGGGAAGAGCAGAGCATACCCCCTGGAGAGATGACCCCCTCCTTTGGATTCTTTAGGATGAACTAGCCAATGATTGACAACCCCTTGGACCTTCCTGAAACCTGGACCAATAGAAGCAAGCTATACCATCTTCATTGTTTTACTGTATTCCTGTATGCATATAAGCAGCAGCTTCTCATCTAGTGTTCAGACATCTTGTCCCCAGACTTCAGGATTGAATG
The DNA here is from genome assembly GCF_038048845.1 of Mixophyes fleayi. Lineage (NCBI taxonomy): Eukaryota > Metazoa > Chordata > Amphibia > Anura > Limnodynastidae > Mixophyes > Mixophyes fleayi. The sequence goes on from NC_134405.1 coordinate 203,079,932, forward strand.
ACTGTACACTGGATCCAGAGCGCCTGCGATAAGTAACGGCTGTACTTATTATTATTTTGCTTAAATTATTCTGCTACTTTTTTAGAATAAATCGTTGTGCGTTGGAAACACAAATAGAGATTTGACAATCGTTATTGGTTAGCGACAATACGCACATAACAATTTGGGGGCTCGTGAGCTTTGGAGGTTTCGTTGCCGGACGATACGCAAGACCAATGGACTTTGGTTCCGCAACAAAGGGTGGAGACGCGTCATATACAGGTAAGAACGCAATGTGTTCAAAACCTGAATTTTACTCTGTGCTGTGAAACCGAATGTCCGTTTTGCATTGTCTATGGCACGCTAACTAGAACCTAGGGACAAAAGAGAAAATTGTTTCTTTTTACTGTCATTGTGCGTTTTAACTGTATTGCATTGCTTAGCGTATGTGTATTTCCTGTTGTGCGTACGCGAACTTCCGGTAGATTTGCCACGTGGTTAAACAATCGTTTTGATAGTTATTATATGTGCCTAGTATAATTACTTGTAAAAGCCTCTGAGACAATATTACTATTGTTGGGAACTTTTGATTTTCTGCGCAGAAAAGGTGTATAGTGTGTGATTTTGTAACGTAGATACACTGTTTATTGTGGATTGTGCTCAATTGCTGTCTAACGAGGCAGGTTGCCCAACTGAAGGCCGGTATACAGGGCAGGTATACCGAGTGCAAAAACCGGGTTTTCGCGAATCGCCACCAATAGATCGCAAGGTTTACTGATAATTAGTATTAGTAGGCGGTGCGATCTAACCGCACGGTAAACACAACCACGAGTGTAAAATTGGAAGTGCGTGGAGGAATTATATTGGAAAGGCTGGTTGATTGTATCGACTTGGTGCTACCAGTTATAATAAACTCAACAGAAATTTGAGATAGCCGGGCTATCGAGGAACTATTTCTGTGTTAGGGATTCTTGTTCAGAACAAGAGTAAGCGAGTGGATGCGGCTATTTGGAAATACGTCCACCGAGGCATTAGAGATCTCTAGCTGTGATTGTAGCAACAGGGTTGAAATTGTTGGGTGGAATGAACAGAGCACTGCGGTGTGTCTGTGTTCCACATAAAAGGGTATTGTTGGCCGGAAGGAACAGAGCATTGCGGTGTGTCTGTGTTCCGTGTAGAAGGTATTGTTCAACATGGGTGCTAAGCATACGCTAGAGATGGCCAGTGTGCTGCCTAAGGAAGGGCCTATTGGTTCAGCGAGATTTCTCATGTGTAAGAAATATGGTGCATACGCAACTGTGTATTGTGACACGTGGGTCAAGATGACCAAAGATTGTGATAGGCCTTTCCCAACAATAGGGAGTTTTAATGCAGAGGTACTAAATACTGTAAAAGATAAAGTATGGTTGATTAAGTCAACGAAAGTGAGGAATAAACATAATGATTGTTTAAAATTGTGGCAAATGGAAGGTAACACGTGGCAGAGCAGCGAATACACAGCAGAAGTAGGCGTGGCGAAAAGCGCACGCAGGGCGGAAGTAGCCGTTGAGAAGCGTGGCGAACTCAGCGCAAGCACGCCCCCACCACCTTATGTGGCGGGAGGGGTAAGTACAGCCGTTATTAAAACTGAAAAGAGAGAAATTGCTAAGTTATATCCTGTTTTAAGTCAGTTTAAAACAAGTGTATCAGAAGATGAAGATGAACCCACTGTGATTTCGGCCATTGCTCAAGCTGTTAATATGCTAGAGGTTCAGCGTAAGTATGGTAAAGGAGCAATGGCTGAGATAGGTGAGAGTAGTGTGATCACTAGGAGTGATAGCGTTCTGAATCTTGAAACAGCGAATCCTGTAGTGACTTCTGAAACCAGTGAACCAGTGGGTGCATACCCAGTCCGCACAATATCAGTTCCCAATGGGAAGGCGGATAAGGATGGTGTAGTCCCTTTAAAGAATGTTACAATGCATTGTCCCTGGACTAGATCAGAATTACGTTCCATTATGACTGAATTCCCAGATCCTAGAAAGGAGTTGGCTAAATGTCAGAAATTTGTTAAAGACTTAGGAAATGCCCACGAACCAACTAATAAGGATTGGCGTGTAGTGTTGAGGGCGTGTCTTCCTCCCCATACTGACATACAAAAATTTATTAAAGATTGTTTGTTGGACGAAGATGACACCTTGACTGATGAGATTAACCAAGAAAATATAGAACAAATTGTCAAACATTTAGCCATCTATTTTCCAGTAGTGGTAAATTGGAGTAAGATTTTCACCATAAAACAAAAGGATAGTGAAACAGCCTCAGATTACTTTACTAGAGCTATAGCAGCGATAACACGGTTCACTGGGATATCCAACATAGGTGAAGACCCACATTACAGAGAGGTAGCTGTAGGAGTATTAATGGATGGCCTCAGAGAAAATTTAAAGACGAGAGTACAAACCACATTACCTAATTGGAGAGGCATCACAGTAGATTCTCTTAGGGAGTCTGCTGTGGAGCATGACAAAAACCTTTTTAGAAAAAAAGAAGAGAAAAGTGATAGGTTAATGACGGTAAGTATACAGGCTTTAGAGGGAGTGCATACACGACCACCAGCATACAACCCACATATTAAGAAATATAGAATAATCAGATGTTTCAAGTGTAACGAAGAAGGCCATTTTGCAAGAGATTATAAAAAAGCAAGACAGTATACACACACGGATAGGGAATCATGTAGGTATCCTCCACGGAGAAACACACATAGGCAAGAGAACACACAGTTACCTGCGCATGTTATAGCAGCAAATATTGAGCGGGAAAATGACAGTCAGCGCTAGGGGTCAGGTCATACCTGTAGTCTACAGCCAGTGAGGTTAACTGAGAGTCAGAGAGAAGAACCAACAATGATAGTTGAAATAGCTGGTAGGAAACAAACTTTTCTTGTAGATACAGGGGCGGCCCGATCTGTGATAACCTCTCCTTTCAATCTACAGGTGACCAGTAAAACTATTCCAGCCATGGGGGTAATGGGAAAAGTGTTGCATTATCCTCTAACTAAACCTTCTGAAGTTACTATCGGGCCCTCTGCATACCAAGCATTCGTTTCTCTTGGCTGCGGCGGCTCCTACTAACTTGCTGGGAAGAGACTTGTTATGTAAAATGGGATGTATCATATACTGTACTTCTGATGGTGTGTTCTTAGATATACCGGAGAAGGTCGCACATGAGGTACGAGATATATTGGACACCCCTCACAGGTTAATGTTACACTCTCCTGTTATAGAACAAAGTCCATCTCAAGTAAAGGGGATGTTGCTGGAAATACCAGGTTCACTATGGACCAGAGATGGACAGGACACTGGACTGATGGCAAACGTAGCCCCTGTCTTGGTAAATCTAAAAAGTGGTAGGATAGCTCCAAAAATCCCACAGTATCTATTAAAACCAGAGGTGGAACTGGGGGTATATCCTGTTATTGAGAGGCTGTTACAACAAGGGATTTTAATCCGTACAGCCAGTACAGCAAATAGTCCCATTTTCCCTGTGAAGAAGAGTGGGGGGAAGGGCTATAGATTAGTCCAGGACTTAAGGGGAATTAATAAAGTTGTTGAGAGCCAATTCCCCGTAGTGCCGAATCCAGCTGTCATCCTCATGCAGATTCCACAGTCTGCTAGTCACTTTACTGTCATTGATCTATGTTCTGCTTTCTTCTCAGTCCCTCTTCACCCTGACTGCCAATACCTTTTTGCATTCTCCTACCGGGGAGTGCAATACACATGGACCAGACTGCCCCAGGGGTTCATTGACAGCCCCAGTATTTTTTTCCCAAGCCTTACATGACTGTTTGCAATCCTTTCAACCCCACAATGGGTCTGTTCTAATTCAATATGTGGACGATTTGTTGTTGTGCTCTGATTCTTTTATGTCATGTTTACATGATACTAAATTGTTGTTGCTCCATCTCTCACAAACAGGGCACAAGGTGGCAAAGGACAAATTACAGCCATGTCAGACTAAGGTCAAATACTTAGGACACTGCCTCACTAAGAGGCTAAGACACCTGACAACCGACAGGATTGAGGCCATACAACACATGACTCTGCCGCAGAGCCAAAAGCAGATTCGTACTTTCCTGGGGATGTGTGGATACTGTAGATCCGGGATCCCAGGTTTTTCTATTCTGGCATTACCATTGCAGGAGCTAGTCTCTTCCTCAAAACCAGAACGTGTCGTACACACAGAAGAGTCAGAGCAAGCGTTCTTTAATCTTAAAGATAGTCTGACTAGAGCACCTGCATTGGGAATAGCTGATTATAAAAAGCCTTTTGAGCTATACTGTACGGAAGCTGATTGTTGTGCAGCAGGTGTCCTCACACAGAAACATAGTGATGCTAGCAGACCGGTAGCATACTACAGTGCACAATTGGACACTGTGGCAAGATCACTCCCAACATGTCTCAGAAGTGTAGCAGCAACTGCTCTTCTGGTAAGTAAGAGCGAGGACGTAGTATTAGGACATAATTCAACTGTCTATACACCCCATGCTGTATCAGCTCTGTTAAACTCAGCCCAAACCAGACATGTTTCTTCAGCTAGATTCACAAAGTGGGAACTAGCCCTGATGGCACCCTCAAACATCACCATCAAACGATGTAGCACCTTAAATCCAGCTACATACCTTCCATATGTGTCTCTAGAGACACAAAGGGTGGGAGGTGAGGAGACCCTGGTTGATGATGAGTTAGGCAAGAATACTGACACGCATGACTGTATGGAACACCTGAATCAGACCTTTACTGCAAGGCCCAACATACGCGACACCCCCTTAGAAAATTTAGATTTTACGTTTTATACAGACGGGAGTTGTCATAGACAGACAGAGATGGGAGAGCTATGTACTGGTTACGCTGTTGTAGACGATCAGGATGTGGTAGAAGCTGAACCCCTTGGTCCACCTCACTCAGCCCAGGTGGCGGAACTAGTAGCATTAAGTAGAGCGTGTGAGTTGGCAAAGGGTAAATCAGCCAATATATATACTGACTCTAGGTACGCCTTCGGGGTAGTGCATGATTTTGGGGCCCTTTGACGTCTTAGAAACTTTACGACAGCAGCAGGTATGCCAGTGGCACACTCACAACACATAAAAGGACTTCTGACAGCAATACAGTTACCCAGAACAGTAGCCGTCATAAAGTGCAAAGTCCATACCTTTGAAGAAGACCCAGTGTCATTGGGCAACAGCAGGGCAGACAAAGCTGCTAAATGGGCAGCAGGGCAACCTATGACTGTATCGACCGAGACTATGATGGTTTTTCAGACATTAGACATGCAGAAAATAATTGAAATGCAAGATTTGTGTTCCCTGCAGGAAAAGGTGGTCTGGAAGGCGAAGGGATGTGGTCAAGAGTCCTCAGGACTCTGGAGGGATGGACAAGGTAAGCCTGTAGCTCCCCGAACATACTATCCAAGCCTGGCTGAAGCAGCACACGGTCTGACTCACCTGGGTAAAGAAGGTATGTGCAAACTGGTGAGAGCATACTGGTGTGTTCCCGGATTTTCCTCTCAGTCTGGTAAGAAAGCAATGTCATGTCTTACTTGTTTGAGGAAAAATGTTGGGAAAACTATTCCAACTGAGCCATCCCACATCCCTCCTACAGACGGACCTTTCCAGGTAATACAAATTGACTATATCCAATTACCACCGTGCAGGAATTTAAAGTATGTGTTAGTGTGTATTGATGTGTTTTCCGGTTGGGTAGAAGCATATCCGGCAGCCACTAATACTGCTGTGTTCATTGCAAAGAAAATTGTACAAGACTTTGTGTGTAGGTTCGGTATCCCTAGAATCATTGAAAGTGATAGGGGTACCCATTTTACTGGTGATATCTTCCAAACTATGTGTAAACTCATGGGAATCGGTAGCAGACTTCACACCCCTTACCGACAACAAGCCAGTGGTAAGGTGGAGAGTGTAAACGGTACTATAAAGAACAAGCTGGGTAAGATAATGGCTGAAACTGGGTTGGCATGGCCTGAGGCTTTGCCGTTGGTCCTCCATAGCATTCGAACCACTCCTAGACCTCCTCTTAATCTGTCCCCCTTTGAGATACTGTTCGGACGACAACCTCATTTGATCGTGAGTCCACAAGACGACTTGAAGTGTAATAATATGAAGTGACTGTACAATATCTTATAAGAATGAGTAGACAGCTAAAACAACAACAAAAACTAAAAATGCTGTCACCTGGTATGCCAGAAATGAACTGTCCTGATGTTGAATCTGGAGACTATGTTATGATCCGCAATTTCTTACGTTCAGGTTGTTTAACAGACCGTTGGGAAGGCCCGTACCAAGTGCTGCTGACCAGTACTACATCACTAAAAGTCGCAGAGAGAGACACTTGGGTCCATTCCACCCACTGCAGGAGAGTCTGTAACCCGGAGAAAGTGCAAGATAAAACTGAGACCGACGACATAGATTTGTCACTTGTGAGTCTGTTCTGGGAGACCTAAAGCCTGCAGTCGAGACACCTGAACCAGAGACGTTGCCTCAGAACTATCTTTCCAGCGATGGAGTGGCGGTTTTTGTTTTTCTTTTGTTCCAGGATTTTCCTTGTTTTTACTCTTTCTAGGACATTCTATTTTTGTGAAGGAGGATGGAGGACGGAGGAAAGTTCTGGGAGTGATACGGATGAAATGGAGGCCGAAGAAAAGTTAATAGGGTACTCAGAGCAGCCCATTATCAAACTTGGTCCAGGGGTTATGAATAGGTCTGCTAGCTCAGGAACTCGGAGGCAGTGTGAGGGGCTATTGTCTGATGAGTATTGTATCTGCAAGTTCTGCAACTTCCTCATTGAAGAGAGATGCATCCATCGATGCCAGTCCACCGATAATCTGAATATGGGCGGGCATCCTTTGGAGGATTATCACTCCCTGGTGGATAAGGTGCTAAACCAAACCGACTGCTGGGTGTGCTCTCATGTGCCACAGGGACAGCATAATATAGGACTAGTGCCATTCCCTCTAAACATATCCGAAGTACTCGAATTGAGGGGTGGGAGGCCCATAGACGGGAGGTACAATAACACTAGGTCCCCTAGTCTGACGCTTCGACAATACTCCGTAGACAGATCTTTGCTGTGTCTAAATATCTCTCATGCAATTCTGGAGAATTAGGAAGCTGACCCATCAGATCAGACAATGGCTCGCCACACTCATTTTAGAGGGAGACTCACAAGGTCACCAATAGGCAGGAATGTTGATGGAAGTCACAAATTAGGGTGTATAACCAAACATAAGAAGGTATCCATTGGAAAAGTCTCTATAGATAATTGTAAGAATGTCATCCATGCGGACACGTGTCTCGAGCAAATGAAGACACTGGGCATGGGTAGTTTTATCAAAACTCTGTGTGATATAATTAATGGGCATACTGTTCCATATGTTCTCCCTGATGATGTGTATTTTGTTTGTGGAAGGAAAGCTTATTCCTGGGTGACTCCAAATTCCAAGGGCTTGTGCTTCTTAGCTAAACTGGTTCCTGAAATCATGACTATTACTCATGAAGAAATGTTTGGTATTCACAAGACTACATCACCACCATACATACACACACAGTATGAACACCGTGGCAAGAGAAATATGATTCCTGGTGAGGAACCCATAGCTACAAAATTGATTAGTGAAACTGCTGGTTTTCAAGTTATGGTTGTTCTAGATCTCACCAGGACCGCTCGGGGAACATTAAACTTTAAATATATCCAAGACCTAGCTAAATTAATAGATAATATCACCGAGATGTTTGATGACACTTTCAGGTATACTGGAAGGGAGCTACAAGCGTACAAGAAGGAGTTGTGCAACATAGACTGGTACTAAATTATCTCACCTCTATTACTGGTGGGTACTGTGTCACACTGGTCACCCAGTTCGGTGTCAAATGTTGCACGTACATCACCAATAATACCGATGACCCTAAGGAGGTTATAGACCGGAAGATGGATGAAATTCTGCAACTGAAATGGGAATTTCAAAGGAACCATAATTCTTTGTTATATGAGGTCGGGGAAAGGGTGGCAGGTTGGTTCTCGTGGTTGAACCCTGTGAAATGGTTCTCCGGTCTGGGGGAGTGGGTACAGGAAATGGTTGCTAGTGTAGGTAAGCTCCTTCTCCTTATACTGGGTGTCATCTTAGCGATTGGTTTATGTGTCAAATGTGTTCCTACTGTGTTGAAGTGTGGAAAATGGTCTCCTAGGAGTAACACTGAGAAAGAGACTGAAAGGGTGGTACCAGATACCGAGATCAAGGTCTGTGAAGAAGTATTGTATAATCCTGAACTTGAAACGGTGATTGGGTGATAGTTTATTACACTATCAAAGGGTGGAGCTGTCGAAGTCAGTAAATTGGATAAAGTCATTTCAATTAAAATCAAGCAAACTTGGTTGTCTTTGTCTGAAAAGATGCGTACGGTACGCTACGACGTACAAGGGCACGCTACGGCGTGAAAGGGCGTACGCATCCACTACACGTGGCAGCAACAGTAATCCGTCTTTTACCATACATTCGCACAAACACGCACACTTATAAAATAGCACACATTAATGGTAGTTGCAACACATAGTCAGTTATGTCAAAATATAGTAGTATTTATATGTTATATCAGAGTTACATGTATATTAATGAAATACACTGAACAGGTTGAAGGAATCACATCATGAGTGGTATCATAATAAACCTCTTAACATTTGCTACTGTTTGGTTCACTCTGCGAAGGAATCGATAGAAGCAAGCTATACCATCTTCATTGTTTTACTGTATTCCTGTGTGCATATAAGCAGCAGCTTCTCATCTAGTGTTCAGACATCTTGTCCCCAGACTTCAGGATTGAATGACTGTACACTGGATCCAGAGCGCCTGCGATAAGTAACGGCTGTACTTATTATTATTTCTCTTGAATTATTCTGCTACTTTTTGAGAATAAATCGTGCATTGAAAACACAAATCGAGATTCGACAATCGTTATTGGTTAGCGACAATACGCACATAACACAACTGATCAAGCCGGCATGTAGAAAAATAAAACACATTTATTCCATATTAATACAAACAATACATATAAAATAGGAGTACTCCTAATAATTGTGTAAACATCAAAATGTGATCACATAAAGCCAAAAAGATGGGTATGGCTACTGGTTATTGTAAACCCAAATATATGTTAAGTATCAATGTCACATATGTACTTATAAAAAAACATTAAAATATATCTCGGAAAGCAGTGTGTCCATAAACTCTCATAATATAGTATTGAACAAATTAGAAGTAATATAGTAATGTTCCAAATATACATCAGGTAGCTCTGTGTAATGAACTTGAGGGACTTGTCCCAATGCAAATGTCCACGAGTATCCACCAAATGATAAAACTAGGAACACATCAAAAGGAAGCGCTATGCGTTGATAATAATTCACGTTCCAAATATGAATCAGATCACTCCGTGTAATGAATCAGAGGGACTTGTCCCAATATAAATGTCCACGAATATCCACAATGTTAAATTTAAGAACACATCAAGAAAAGCGCTATGTGCTGGTTATAACTCACGGACTTCCCCGCTGAATGAGTCACTGTCGGGACTCTCAGTTGCCGATGATCCTGTGATTCGTGGGTGCGCACTCACAAATCAAAATTATTAATTTCTAACAACTTTCCCAGTAATTTATTTCTCCCCAGTCTCACCTTCCTTAATGCTTCTTACCTCAAATACAAGCAGCAATTAGAGCATGGCATGTCTATGGGTATTATTAAAGTAATTCTATCGTTTTAAAATAAGCATTGCCCAATCAATTGTATGTGTGTCCAAAGCACAAAGTGATTTATTTTAAACAGATGTAAATAGTCAACAATTTCAATACATTATTATATTATGATAAAGTACAGTACAGCACAGCCAATACCAAAAGATAAGTACATACCAATGCAATCGCTTGCGCACGCTGCGCACCCACGGGACCCGATGGACAATATTCTGTATGGAATATTGTGTCAGAGTTGACTGAGGCCCCAGTGAGATGCAGCTAATATATATACAGTCAGTGTTTCATTGTGAACAATAGAGATGACGTAGATGGTTTCTATAGGTCCAGACGTTGGGTGGGTCGAGGCCAGACAGGTAATAGTTTGATTCAATCTAAGGAATCCAAAGGTGGGGGTCTTCTCTCCAGGGGGTCTGCTCCTTTTCATAGCCAGTATCATACAAAGGTTTACTCTCTAATATCAATAACTAAAGTATGCAATGTGCGATCTCTTCGCCGACTGCACCGGACAGCTGCTGATGATTAGGGCTTCAATATGATATCAGGCATGACACCTTTCCTATTACCTAAACCTTTAATAACACTACAATGTACATATAATCACTATATATATATATATATATATATATATATATATATACATATATATATATATAGACTAATAATAAACCGAATACTATCTGCTCCTGAATTACAGTGTAACGGAACTAATATGAAATTATATAAATAACTAACTGTTGTAATGCGAGTGTGTGCGTGCATATTTTACCGTGCGATCGCGTCACGCCAAGTAACACGTGGCGTACGCTTCGCAATACGGACGGCAAACCAATATTAAACCAATATACTTTCGTTCATCCAATTATACGACTTCAACCCTTTGATAGTACAATAAACTATCACCTTAAAGATGTTATGAGCAGGATCTCAGTACCACGTTTCATTGTTATGTAATACAAATCCCCCTTGGTGTATGTCCACGCTGTTCGTAGATCTAAACAAGTTATCATAAGAGAAAGTCTTAATCCTCTAAACGATTTCTTCTTCTACTATAAACCGTACACTTCTGGAGCTGGGAGATAACCTTTTGTATGCCCTTCAAGGGTGCAATAAAACACTTAATACATTATTTGGAAAGGTACATGGTACAGTAGAACATGTATCAGCTATACAGAATTCTCTACTACAGTTCTTCAAGTTTAACAGGTTCTTCTGTCCAACGCATGTCTTTAAGCTCAGTATACATTTAAACACTTCATGTTCATCAATAGCATCATCCTATGTCTATCAATAATGTCATATGCAATCTCCTTCAGCTTGCTTTAATATACACACATCTAATAATGTCACCAGTTCTTTTCATCAACACTTGTGGGCGGGCTATTGTCTGTTCGTTCTTCCCAGTCTCTCAATACTCAGATTTAACAGTGATCGGCTTGCAAAGCATTGGGAGACTTCAGACTAAGGGACCTAGGTGTCCTACTTTTTCCCTTAGTGACCTCCCGCCTATAGTTCGGGTACCTCAAGAATATTTAGTGGAAAAAGAACTAATCCTACTTGATATAATCTCTGAGGCACGTGTGAGCACGCCCAGCACTTTGTTTGGTCTAAAACCTTACCCTCCCAAGAATGATAATCATTCTCAATGATGCCTGCTCAAGTCCGAATATTACTGGACTGGCATCGCTGGGTGTGTCTCTTTTTAACTATGGGGTCGCCGTACTTACGAACGTAATGCTACTCAGACAATAGCCCCTCGCACTTTCTCCAAGCTCCAAGGTTTCCAAATTTTCCTTTACCCCTGAATTGAATAGAGTAATTGGCCGGACTGATTATGCTACTAACTTCTTCCTCCCCAATACCTCCTTATCATTACCTGAACCAGTCTCTGTCACCTGCTAATAATCAAAAGAATTAACCGTCCTGAGAAGAGAGTGAAATGAGAGAACACAAAAGAGGAAAAACTACAACTTCATGCTGGACAACAGTCTTAGCCTTTGGCTCAGGTGCTACTAACTGCATTTGAGGCCTTCCAGTACAGACTCATGAGTGCCCTTGGACCCTTCTCTGAGTGTTGGCCCCTCTGCAGTGGGTGGTATGGGCACCAGTGTGTCTCTGCTACCCTTGAAGCCGTGAGGCTGGTAGCCTACACCTGGTACCTGTCTGGCAAATAACCTAAGCTTAAGAGATTACTGCTCCACAACTTACTCTCCTGATCCAACATCCTGACAGTTAGTGTGACCTTTCAGGAAACAGTGTTTTGGACATTCTTGGTTACTGTCTCACTATTTACCTTCTCTCAAGGTCTAACCTAGCCTCCCAGTTACAATCTCATCTCACGAGGGGTCAAGAACATTTCAAAAACTGACAGGTTAGGAGTCTGCCCAGGGGTGATCTTTTGGTAGCGGGAAAGGACTAGTGGCACTTCAATCAAGTTCCAACTCTTATTCTATTCAATTCATTCTACCGAGTACCACTACTTTATGTTCACACTGGTTTATGGCTAACTGAAAGTATGTGATTTGTTACCACTACTCATACATTATACCTCTATTATCAATAACATGAATACCCCTATCATCTATTATAACTCTAGGACTATCACATTGAATAACAAAAGCTTTGAGTATGATACAGTAATACATTAGACACATTTAAATACACCTCTACCCAGACATTTTTCATTGGTACACCTGTGTATACTTGAGGATCCTGCATGGTGGTAATTGGATGACGTGCATTTGTTTTACCTGGAGGAAAACCCATCAGCAGGAGGGATATGGGATGGCTCTATTGGTCTACCTTGTCCATCTCTCCAGAGTCCACCAGACTCCTCACCACATCTCTTCACCTTCCAGACAGTTTATCCCTCAGGTAACACAAATCTTCCTATATTAACCAATATGTGTATGCGTGCATGTGTGTGTGTTCACATTTTAAAACTAAAACAATAGAATGAAAAACAAAACAAAACATAGATTTGTTCTATCACATAAAACCCTGCTGTCTACTTGACAGCTACTTTCTCCCTGGTGTGACAGCCAAGTATGGTTGTGCGTGTAAGTGTGGACCTTACTAGCAGCTACTTCAGTTGGTAACTGTATCACTGTATAAAGTCCTCTATGTAGTGTCCTAATCATGTGCTGGTATTGCTATAAAACGATTTCTCAGTCACCTCAACATCGCCCTCTAGAGTACAAAAATGCTAAAGACCAATGTATATCAATCGATTTTCCCTCTGCCAACTCACATGTCATTCTCAGTACCTCATATTCAGCTACTAAGTGGTAAAGGCAAAGGGGTCTCTTTCTATAACACTTTCTTCAAAAATAACAGTATCCAGTACATGCCTGTCTAACAGTGAAAAATATAGAACATGAAAATTCTACATTTTCTAGGGTTTCCCATTATGTCGTATCTTGTAGTAAAAATCCTACTCCAATGTTATATACAGAGATGCATATCTGTATGCCTAAACTCTAGCATTCTTCTGTCCTCCTGTCCTCCCCACCCTTTGTGCATCCATATAAAGGCACATTTTTGTACAGGAGGCACGAACCAAAACAAAAAAAAAAAACAACAGATATGCAATCTATAACACATGAATCGTATTTCCACAACAGAACCTTTCTGCTTAAAAAAAATCAGCAGTTTCTATACACATGAAAACAAAACCCCTGACTGTTTCTGTAACTCATGTCAATCTAGTGTGTGTATCTCTGAATTTGTCTTATGTAAAAACATAAAATATGTTTTAGCCCGATTGTTGAGACTGTGTCTGATTTTATCTCTACCAGAGCAGAGAGAGAGAGAAAGAGTGTGAGAGAGAGAGAGAGAGAGAGAGAGAGAGAGTAGAGAGAGGGGGGTAGAGAGAGAGGGATAGAGAGAGAGAGAGAGAGAGATAGACTAGCATTTGTGTAAAGAACGGGAAGTAGGAAAGCAATGAATGATGGGAATACAAAGGTTTGAATACAAACATACATGTAGAAAGGGAGATTTTTACAACAAAATGACAGCTGGATTGGACTCTGACTCTATGGGGAAATGGCTGTATTCATTCCACTGTTCCCCTTAGCTATTTGCTAACTATGACCCCTCCCCATACTTGACTAGGGGGTCTTAACAGTGCCATCCAGTGTCGTCCGTCATTTGTTCAGTAAGAACTCGGTATCTCATTGACTACATACCTTTTCAACGGACTTTCCTAACTTATAATAGAGAAATGTAAAAATGTACTCTTAGTGACTCATATTTTCTCTGAAATACATAAAACGATATTTTGGAGCAAAGTATGTACATACTTCATTGTTGGATAATGATTCTCAGCCAAACAAATTATCATGAGTCACTGCAGCCTAAAACAAAAGAGTGTTCCAATTGTCTATTGTTAATTTGTCTTTCAAGAGTGATTCTTCTATTTCTCTATCTCCCCTTTTGATCACTAAGTCTATACTCCTTTTGTGTCCCCTTTACCTGTGAGAAGAAAACCAAGATTGTTATCTTAAAACAGCAAACAAAACAAACATTTCTATTCTTTGCCGTCGGCTAGCAATTTAGGAAAACAAACATTTCACAACATAAATGAACAAACAAAATCAACAAAGATTACCTTTTAAAATCCATTCCCTGCACACTAATACTTACCACAGTTTAAACTCCACCTGGTTGTAGGACTACAGGTCTGACCTAACCTCCAGGGTTTACTATGGTTCTCCCCCAAGTCATTGGCTGCTATGAGGTGCACAGGAAACTGTTGAGAAGTCTCAGAGACTTGTGTGTGCCGTCTCTGTGGGTGTCTATGTGATTCCCCCTTAGATGGGCCAAGTCTCTTTGCTTCCGCTCTTGTTATTGTACAGTCCTGTGCTTGATGTCCCATTTTAGTGCATCTAAAACACTTTCTCAACTCATGTTGTTTCTCTTCTTTTTTACAATCTCTCCTAATGTGTCCTTCTTCTCTGCAATTGTAACATCTCACTATTCTAGGTTTCCTGTTATGTGGGTTGTATGCTGGTGGTCGGATGTGCAGTCCCTCTAGTGCTGGGATACTTACTATCATTACCCTATCACTTAGTGTCTCTTTCTGTTTATTCATACTTCTATCATGTTCTATAGCTGACTCCCTGAGAGCACTTACAGTGGTTCCTTTCCAGTATGGTAATGAAGTTTGCACCCTTCTTTTCAAGTTTTCCCTGAGGCCATCCATTAGAACTTTAACAGCAACCTCTCTTTAATATGGATTATCTTTTATGTCTGGTACCCCAGTATATTTGACCATCTCCATCAGAGCCCTGCAAAAGTAGTCTGTTGCATTTTCACTATCTTTTTGCTGGATACTAAAAATTTTACTCCAGTCCACTATCACTGGGAAATATGTGGCCAACCGTGTGATTATTTGTTTAATATTGTCCTGATTATCATCCTCGGTTAAGGATTCATCCTCCTCCAACATACAATCCTTAATGAACTTTTGTATATCAGTATTGAGAGGAAGACAGGTCTTCAATAATACTCGCCAATCG